>NC_043017.1:33917506-33922506 GCF_006345805.1 Octopus sinensis | reverse complement strand
ATCCCTTCAATCTAGCAAAAAGGATATGCACTATAGTCTCTAACGCAAACACCAGAGACACACGACTACAAGAACTAAAAGATACCCTTATCACCAGGAACTATCCACCTTCACTTATTGACAAGTGCATTCAACGTGCCCTTCAACTTAACATCAAGGAACTGAGACATCCCAAATCAAAGAAAAACTTACAACCAAAAGCCTTACCATACATCTCCACACACAACCCTCTCAATAACGAAGCCTTCGGCACCATCCTCCACAACATACCCCTCCTAAAAAAAGACCACAGAATGAACACAATCCTCCGAACACACACGATCATAAAAAGCAAAAGACAGCCTAGATCCATGAAAAGTCTCCTAACACAAGCCCGAATTCACTCTTCAACACAGAAGCCGACAGTAAAAAAATGTGGAAGACCCAATTGCGGGATATGTGACTATCTAATTGAGGGATCAGAGTTCTCCTTCAAACAGGGACAACGGTTCACAGTGAAAAGCAACTTCACATGTGCTTCGGAGAACCTGCTATACACACTAACCTGCTCCGGGTGTCAAGAGCAGTACATAGGCCAAACAAAAAATGGTTTGCGTAAACGAATGGCCCTGCACAGATCCCAGATAAAAATTCCCCAAAACAGAAAAATAGCTTTTAGCCAACACATAGATACTTGCGCCAACAAAAAAACACCAAACTTCAGGATTTTCCCCCTCTACCAATTTAGGGACGATACAACCTCGAGACAACGAATAAGTAAAGAAAATCTCTTTATTACAAAATACAGGCCACTTCTTAACGGGTCTACGACAAACAATTAATATACCTCAACTTTAGAATAAAAGAAATATATACACACACAAATATTACATTCCATAGAATCCATTACTAATCAGCCCCATCACAGCTATACTTTCACCCATTCATATTCTCCCTTCTCTGTTTTTTTCTCCTTCTTCCTCTTCTTCTTCATCATCATCATTATCATCATCATCGTCGTCATCATCATCACCACCATCATCATCATCATCTTCTCATTCTCCTTCTTCTTCTTCTTCTTCTTCTTCTTCTTCTTCTTCTTCTTCTTCTTCTTCTCTTCATCATCATCATCATCATCAACATCGTCATCTTCTTCTTCTTCTTCTACTTCTCCACCTTCTAACCCTTAACCTTGTCACTAATGTCTTTCAGTATAACGCCTACGCAATTCCATAAACAATTCCTGAATTGAACTGCGACTGCTGTCCGCCACTGACCATTCAAAATACGACCATCAAGGCATTCCCAGATTTCCCCACCCCCTCTCCACATCAGCCTTCTTCTTCTCCTACCCTACCAAGAACTCACAACGACCTCGAACACACAAGTGCAAACAAGGGAGTCAGAGAAAGGCAGAATGCCACTTATATCTGAACACTACTATAGAAATATTCCTTTAAAAAAACTTTTCTTCTAATTTTTCTAAATTTATTATTTAATCGTTACAGTTGAAAAGGTCTCAAAATGACCGAAACCGGTACTGAAAGATTCACTATAAAATTATCTTGGCATTTTCTATTTTTGACTTGTTTTTTCATATATATCAACTCGTGTGTTCCTTTCCACCCTTATAACACTATAATATATATATATATATATAATATATATATATATATAGTGTGTTGTGTGTATATATATAAGCTTGCTGTTGTTGTTTTTTGCTCAGTATCATTTCTTTTACCTTTTTTGGAAAGACCCTGGAGAGTTTTGTGATCAGCTTCATAGATAAATGGTTTTATTGTTTTCAATTATTATTTTCTTTGTTCTTGTTTTGATTTGTAAAGTAATAAATCAATTAGAAAAGACAGATTTTCTAGCAATATTCTTCAGGTCCTTTTTTTAAACAAGTTTCTCAGCCTGAGAGTACACCACTGAAAAGTTAAAGGAAAGTGTTTCCACAATGGAAATTACTGGTCTAAAGTATAATGTGTTTCATGTCCCCTGAAATATTACCCTGGATCTCCGAATTTACTATATTATATCCGTGGACCTTCCGGATACATATGGAACCAGAAAAGAACCACTGCTCTGGAGTATATTTCCTCTAGGATTTCTTCCGATATTCTATAGTGATTGTTTATAGATTTCATTTATATCGGGATTTTCTGATGCCGGAATCACGCCAACTGCATGAAATCCGTAAATCTGTTGTGCGTGCATAGGTATTTTCTCTGAACCAATGCTTTCTATTTTGCTTCCTCACCTGCGCTTTTATTACATTTACCTATTAGATTATGCTTCATGAGATGATTGTGGTACTTTCTGATGGAAAGTTTTCAATTATGTGCTGTAATGAAAAAAAACAAAAAAACAGTAGTTTTAGTTAATAGTTATTAGCAGTATTATTCCTGATAAATAGATAATTGTATGATTTGTTCAATTGTAGTGTTCTGTCTGTAGACAAATGCAAGTATTGACTTGATTAGAAACATTTTTGCCTACTAGTCATATCTAGAAAGCAATGGCACTAATCACCAATTCATAGATATTGCAATTGTTGGTAAAAGTTAATTCGCTTGAAATCTGAAAACTAACGAATCATATAAGAAAATGTCGAATAACCAACTGTAAAACTAACTGTGATATATCGCCTACTTCGAAAAGTTCTATCCAAAATCAGTCATTCGTTTGTATTATAGAATTAGATTTCTTTGCTAGATGTTACAATCTTTGTATTACGAAACTTACTCTGAGAAATAGGGCAACAGAAATAAGAGAAACAAGAATAGTTAAACGTAATTATATGTAAATAAAATACATTACTCAGAGAAATATGTTATCTTGATGATTGTATTTTGATGATAGTATATATTTTTAGAAGAAGTATTCTATCTGAACATATAACCGAAAGAAAACAAATTGGGTTCCACACATATCACCATTGTATAACTAAACACTCTATGCCCTTGCAAAGTTAACCTTCTCTCAAGCACACATCAGAATTAACATATATATGGGAAATGGATGATTGAAATGTATTATCTTTATCTTGATATAGATGCCAATGGCAACAAGTTGTGCTTTATCAAATTCTATAACATTAAATTGAAATCAATACGTGATCACATATTATTCGTTCTGTTTACTGTATCAACTTCTCATTTCATCGGAACATCAGTTGGTTAGTAACTCGTTAGTTTTAAAACAAGAGAGGTGAATATGATAATATGAAATATTTATTTACATCCAATCTATTTCTATGTCGTTAGAGCTTTGTATAAATATCTGTTTTATTTTTTTTCTTATAAAACTTGTGATGGTCAAGTAACGAAATAGCAAATGTTAGGAATCGGTTCCAATCTGCTTAGTATTCTTTCTGTCTGTCCGATATACTACTTGGTTCAGCTGACCGTAAAAAATTATATTCTACCACAGATTACAGTTACAGAAACGAGAGAAAAAAACAATACCTATTTTACTTTACTTTTCCTATAACTGATACAAACATTATTTTATGTGAAAACTCATCCCAGTGATATACGATTTTATCTCTTTTTCTGATTATTTTATCTCATGTTACCTACTTCAATATCTTTGTAATGTGTAATGTGATACGTATTTAGGTACTATTGCTAGCATATCAAGCAACTAAATCAATGCTTTCGTTTTGCAAATATTGATGGAAATAGTATTTAGGTTGTTGTGCCTAATTTCACGGTATATTGACCATAAGTTCATTTGAAATGTCAAGAAAATTTATTACAGAAGAAAATAATTAACAGTTTCTGCTAATAATTTGTTAATATCATCTATTTCATTAAAAAATACACTTATAAATCTGTAAGCGAGACGAATGAAATGTATTTAGAAAGTATATATTTTATTCTAATTATGAGATGGTTATAGTGTTCAAAGAAATGAATATTGCAACTTACATATTAAGGGGGTTTATTGTTAATGCCAATACATTTCAGTAGTGGGTGGCAGATTATGTAGTAATCTAGAAAACATATATATATTGCATCGTTAAAATAAGTACTTTCAAGCGACTTGAGTCTTTCCAACGAACCATGATTGTCTCTTCTGGAATTTCTGCCCACTTTTCACTCAATAATCGAAACAATTCATCATTAGATTTAGGTTTCTGTTGAAGTTTTCGTATACCTCTATCTAGTATGCTCCAAAGTTTTTCAATTGGGTTCATGTCAGGAGATTGACTCGGCCAAAGAAGCTTTTTGATCCCATTTTCAGTCAGCCATTGTTGATTCCTTTTCGCTGTGTGGCATGGAGCCCCAACTTCCATGAATAAAAACGCATTTTTCATTATGTTATCGTGTGCATAGATCAGAAGTAGTCCTTGCTTAAGTATTTTGATGTATTTTTCAGAGTTTGTGGTTCCAACTCATTCGATCAGTTCAGAACGACCATTGCTAGTGACAGCTGTTCATACCATTACAGAGATACCGCCATGTTTCACAGTTGGTTGGAGTCGTTTCAAATCAAATTCTTGATTGGGAAGCCTCCAGACCCTTCAGCGTCCCAACTACATTTTATATACGTAAATGCCTGCATTCAGATAATTTAACAGCCGGAGAAATTCCAGGATCTAGACTGATGATTATAACAAGAAGACGCGATGCTAACAGTCGCAGATTAAAGATTGACATCATAGGATGATTATATTGATTTTTCTGAGGATTTCGATAAATTTATGGTTTTGAAAAGATTACTAACGTAAATATACTGGACGATAAATTGGATCTTATAAGGCGAGTGGAAACTTACACTAAATTCACAGTTCTCGAATCACCCTGGATCCTTAATTATTGGGTTTTGTTCGGAATATCTCCATGACGCTTTTCACAATTCAGCGAAAGAGAAAGTGTTGAAGGATAATGTCAGGCATTACAATAACGTTTTCAAAAGAGAACTACAAGCAACTACTAACAAATGTAACAAATGTTTTATTCAGGGAATGCATAAGACTAATGTTTTGCGAGTGAAAGATGTGCAGCAATACA
>NC_043017.1:33825006-33915006 GCF_006345805.1 Octopus sinensis | reverse complement strand
CTGGAAGCCATCTACTCGCGATACCAGAGGGCGCACACTCTCCTACCCTGATGTAATCTCCAGGGATACAGGCATCAAGCAACAGGACCTCCGTAATGCTATGATGGACCGTGAAGTCTGGCGTAGCATGGTAAATTCCATTGTCTCGACGAGGGTCGAACAATGTTGATGATGCGATAGGCAGAGATGGATAGTGATTTCCATTGTATAGTAAAACTGTTTTGGGACTTATAGCTGAGATGTCTATGAAAAGTCGCCATTCTTTAGTTTCACGATCAATTCCAATAGTTACAAAAAAGCTATTTATTTCTTTGCAGAAACACATCTTCACAAATATAATACTAAACTTCAAATTCCTCATGTCCTTTCTCGCACCCTATTGATTTGCAGTCCTGTTCCAATAAGTTCCATTTCTTCAGCCTTGATGGATGCTAAAAGTTCGTCTCCTGGCTTGGTGAGGCCTAAATCTGGATGGGATCATCCAGTCCACGTTGATTTGGAAAGTGTGGGCGTACTCATTCTTGGCCTGAAGTCTTGGTTCATTTGGTTGCTGCTACTTTAGTACTCTCCTGATGACACTTCCATAGTAGTATCTTCTACCTGATAAGATAAAGTGTTCTCATATAATAACTTGAAACAGTATGAATCTTATTAGTAAACATAACATTAAAACAAAACTGAGCAAAATGCTTTTAAGTTTTGAATTTTGGTTATTTTATCTAGCTTATAAAATTTAAATTTGATTAAACATTGTGATGGAATTTTCTTACATTTTCTGGCGATTGTGGTACCAGTAATTTATGTGGCACAGGTGCAATAGAGGATGGTATGCTGGCATACTAAGGTGCATGTCTTCGTTTAACTTTTCTGTACTTTGCTACGTCAATCATGCAAAAAGATCAATTACCGTGATGGGTTTTTGGCTCTCGCCAATACTCTGGCAATAGCAAAAGGCTCTCCTTGCACCTCTTAACCATTCTTCTAAATTTGATTGACATCGTTCAAATATTACATGGAGGGAGGCCAAGGCTTATCATAGTCCCACAAGTTGATTCCAATGTAGAGTTTGTAAGCCATCCAGTATTCGGTACCTTTCACGATTTTATGTGATACATGCCTTGCACCAGCATAATATCTGCACGCATAACGAAAATAATCTGGTGAATTTCAGCATCCTCTAGTAGTCATGGTCAGGAAAATTTAGTTTAATGTTCGCAACACAGAGCTGAAAGAGAAAAAAAACATATTAGTACCATATCAATATACATCTTTATAGACAATCCCTCTACTACAAAAGAAGGGAGTCCGTCAATTTTTTGAGACTGAAATAAAATTGGCATACATTTTGAGTACCATGAAAAGTGGGGTACCTGGTCGTTCAGTAGGGGTTTACATTAAGCGAAAAACATAATTTTCTCTGGCTAGCCCAAATTTTGGGTAGAAATGAGCAAATGGCCCTTCCTTGTACAAAATATATTTGTTAGTAATTAGCGTAATTTGATATAGCTGAGCAACTGTCGATGGTATAGAAAAAATACGATCATTTTCAGAATCGGTGCGAAGATTAGCATAATAAAGACTTAAACAAAAACTTTTGCAAAATTTTGTAATCCGTCTAAAAATGGTGATATTTTAAAGTCTAGATTTCAGCAGTCTTTCATCTAGTTTTACTTGTTTCAGTCACTGGACTTCAGCCATACTGGAGCACCACTATGACAGGTTTCCGTCGAAAACATCGACCCCAGTGTTTCAGTCGGGTACTTATACTATCGAATTGCTTTGCCGAATCACAGGGATGAAAACAGACCAATACCGGTTGGACGGTTGGAAGTGGGAGGGGAACAAACAGGCAGAAAGACACGCACACGCACATTATATGACAGGCTTCCACAAAGTTTCCATTCTCCAAATTCACTGACAATTAATTGGTTGACCCGGGGCTTTATAGCAGAAGACACTTGCCCAATGTGTGCTTTTTGACCCCACAGCCATGTCTGCACAAATAGTTATAATGTATCTATTCAGTAAATATCATGTTTAGTTCTCAGCAACGAAATGTGATAGACGTAAACAGTGAGGCCTGCAGCAATATTAGCGTTTGCAATAATATATACAGCATATAGAATAACAGTAAATCTGAAACAGTGTGGGAGTACTAATACATGAAACCAATAATATAGTATTCAGAACATTAGGAAAGATACAGCATGTTATAATTCCCTGTTCTTATATCGAATTATAAGACATATAATAAAACATATATAATAATAAAACTCGCATATCCTTACTCTCTTTTTCTTTTGTTGTATAAGCATTTTATGTACCCCTCGTTTAGTACAGTGTTTCTTAACCAGTTTTTACCTATGAACCACTTTGATGCTTATTTTATTCGGGTGAGCGCTCCTAGCCATTCGATGTCTAAAAGATCCTCATAGTTTTATGATGTAATATTATTAGGAATATAGAAATAAATTATTAAGATGTTTTGGATATTAGAAAAGTATAAACAATTTATTGCAGATAAATTTTAGCAACAAAATCTTATAAGGATCCCTAAGGGCCATATGGACCCCGGTTGAGAAACACAGATACATACATACATACATACATACATACATACATACATACATACATATAGAGCTAAGCGCATTATGAAACCATTAAGGTAAAATTTAGTCGTCACTAAATGCGACTGAGGATGCTGAACAACACCTATATTGCAAGAAATAAGGGTTAAAATACTTGAGGCTGCATGAAGTGCGCACACAAACACACACACACACACACACACACACGCGCATCTTACTTTAGCATGAACCTATATATATATATATATATATATCTACATACATACATACATACAAACATACATACATATATATATTGGTAGCATTTTCAGTATATATGTTTATGCGTTCATACAATTGTAGATAAATGTGTCGTTGTGTTATGTCTATTTATAAATGTGTATGTGTGCATATGTAAACACACTATTTGCATAAGTAATCATATGTAAACGTTCTATGTATATGTATATGGACACTTGAGAATCATAAATATATCGACATCAATTTATATAGTGTGGGCAAAATATTCTTTAAAACATTAATCGCATGCCACAGACATTACTACTATGCACTCACATACTCTCTTTACTCTTTACTCTTTTACTTGTTTCAGTCATTTGACTGCGGCCATGCTGGAGCACCGCCTTTAGTCGAGCAAATCGACCCCGGAACTTATTCTTTGTAAGCCCAGTACTTATTCTATCGGTCCCTTTTGCCGAACCGCTAAGTGACGGGGACGTAAACACACCAGCATCGGTTGTCAGGCAATGCTAGGGGGACAAACACAGACACACAAACACACACACACATACATATATATATATATATATATATATATACATATATACGACAGGCTTCTTTCAGTTTCCGTCTACCAAATCCACTCACAAGGCATTGGTCGGCCCGGGGCTATAGCAGAAGACACTTGCCCAAGGTGCCACGCAGTGGGACTGAACCCGGAACCATGTGGTTGGTTAGCAAGCTACTTACCACACAGCCACTCCTGCGCCTAACATATTCAGAAATGTTAGAAACTTTTATCTAGTTCCACAACCAGCCAACATTCAAATATCCTTCAGTTTGGCCATAACATCGCAATAATGAAAACAGAAGCTGAACTAGGAAAGATATTTACAGACAAGATACCTAAACAAATGTAAATGCTATACGATGTATATACTGAGTTTGCAAAATATAATAGAATATAAATATTTAAAAATTATCTTCTCTAACCTGAAAGAGAGAAATTTTGTTACTCGCTCATATGCTATCCGCAGATGAAGATGATTTTCAAGAAACTTTTACTTAAAAAATATAAAGAGAGTGAATTCATTCAATGTATACATTTAATTCAGCTCTGTTCGTTATATTAGTAATATAGGGAATTCGAGATATCAACAACCTATTCTATTATAGAAGGGTTTTTCATAAATGCATCCATATAAACTACTACATATATTTACATTAAATATTTATATATTTATAAAAATACTAAAATTGAATAACGAGATAAAAATTATTGGTATAATGTGAAAAATTCATTATTATGCATATATTTATTACTGGGAGCTAAAAAAATTCAAATATTAGAATGATATAATTTCAAAAATAAGCAATATTCAGTTGGTTAAATTAAATACATGAAGTATAATTTTATTTTTTAAATCGTCAATTTACTACCTTTGAAGAGAAGGAAACCAAAAGCATTAATATTACTTGTGGGCAGGACGTATTATGCAAATGGTTCATAATTTTATTTTTCCTATATATTTCAATTTCAGTTTGTTCAAGCATATTTTATTCAACGAATGACCAAATAAGTATCGTAGAATGACCAAATAAATAACGCATAATTTCGACATAGAAGCAGCAATAATGCAGCAGCAAACAAGAGAACAGCTGGGACGAAACAAGAATGGAAAATCAAAGACAATTTAATGCAACTTGATGAAGAAAAGAATGAGTACAATTTTCTCAGAGGAGGGATAAAATACTCCGGTCCAAAATATTACGCGATTTAGACATGCACAAGAACATGTTCGTAAACTATAAAACAATACGCAGTCAAGTCTCGATGGTCCTTTGTGTAATCATATTTTCAGGACGTATATTCGCTATTGCGTCGTTTTCTTGACTAAATTCTTCGATTTCTATTATTATTAGAATAGTTCTTCAAGACATCCATTATTAATTTTCGAAGAGTGTTGGTTGCTTGTCATACAAAGATTAAGACAAATCTTCTATGGAATTCACTGTTGGGAAAGTCTCAAATACGACAGCATCTGGGAAATCTGTTTCAGTATTAAACATATTTATTCTTCCTTCGCCCAGTTCCAGCAAAGTAATATTCACGGGGGTTAGCCGATTAAAGGCAGCAATACCAATGTTGTTCTGACATTTGAAAAAGCTGTCATATTTATCTAGAAATGCAAAACTTCGTATTGTCTCCAAACGGAAGACATTTAGTTGCAAGCATGATTTACGAAAATCCATCAGTACTTCGTTTGCATTACTTGGAGGATTTTTCAAATTTCTCTACTGGGGACCCCTTCAAATAGTTGCTCAACTTTCATTACTTCTTAGACGTACAATCCAAAGCTTCAAGACCTCGAAGGCATGCTGGAGGAATTGTCTCACATCGCAAGGGCACATTTATAATGGAAAATGAATATCTTTTACATTTAAATTTCATGTGGCGTTAAGTTCTTTAAAATAAAATCATTTTAGGAGATACCTTGAAACAGCTAAGCAAGTGTTCCCAGTTTTGTTGTAGCCCCTATCTAATCAAAACTTCGAAATACATTTGTTTCATATTCTCCACTCACTGGTATGTCTCTAATCTTCGCATTAATCAAGCCTTTTACTGATTTGTGTTCTTATCATTCTCCTTGGGTGTTAAACCCTCTCCTGATATTTAATTGGTTTTTATGTCTTGAAATTTAAGACTTGTTTTCTTTTAAATTTGTAACACAGCACATGTTTATGCAGAGCTCCTTCATATGTATGAACACGAGTATGCAAAGTGTGTTTTGTTTAACAAGACAGCATGTGAAATATGATGTACGAATAACATAATATATATATATATATATATATATATATATTTTATAGAAGGAGCTTCTACAGGACTAGAACTGTTTCATTCAGATGAAATCTTCAAGAGCTTCCTGAAGATTTCATCTGAATGAAACAGTTCTAGTCCTGTAGAAGCTCCTTCTATAAAATAATTACTTTACTCTGCTATGTATTGAGTACCTTATTTACTGTGGTTAACCCGGGACCTACATATATATATATATATATATATATATACACACACACACACACACACACACACACACACACACACACACACACACACACACATATATATATATATATATATGTATATATATAGCCAGCAAGTCTCACGAGTAGCCTATATTGCCAAGTGTAATAAAAGACGTGAAACCAATGGTAACTTTCTGATTAACCATCACCAACAACTGCATAAAATATCACTCCTCAGAAATTTTGTTAGACTGTGCTTCTTTTCGGATTTATGGACAGCACCCCCTCCACACACACACTCACACAGGTGTGTGCGTTTGTGCATGTAAGCGTGTATGTGCTTATGTGTGTACGCGTATGTGTTTGTGTGTGCCACCACATGATTTCTCTTTCTCATATTTCATTCAATGCGTATACATTAATTGGAGGTTATAGGAAAAGACACATGCGCAGTGTAACGCTCGTTAGAAGGGAACATACTACGAAGTAGTTGCGAAGCAAAATTATTAGCCTTGCATCCAAATTAAATACATAATTAATCTACGCCATTAACTCAGCTAATAATCAATGGGTAGGAATTATTATTCACTGAGGTTTAATGTAGCAAACTGAAGTTGACATGCATCTGCTTCACGCAGTTTTACAGATTTCTTATTCGATTCTCTGAGACTGCAAAGAAGTGTTTCAAAAGCGAAGGAATATATAAAACGTGGTGTCGTTAATTAGTTTAACTTATATCTTTCATTTTTTTATCGTCTCACGATTTCACAAAAGCATTCAAAATTTCAACCTCAAAATTGTTAAAGAATCTGATTTTCCCTCCGCCCCCATTTCTTTCCTTGTGAAATACATTGCAATGTTCTCTTTCAATTTGTCCGTAGGGTTATTGTTACTTGTGTTTAAAGTGAATCACATTTTAAGGAATTTTTACAGAATTTTATAGTAAAAGCTCCCCGGAAATTCCGCTTCTTCGCCTGTAAGTACTTTCCAAGTTATCACGCTCTCCTTTGAAGTCATTTAAATTTCCCTGCATCAGCGTTTTGGCATTGCTATTCTCAAATGCTGTTCGTTACCCCATTTTATTGAGGTCGCATGCCACAGACAATAACTAACAAGAGTTTGAATTAAAACAATGAACCACATAAGGTAGAAATAGAAGAAATGCAAAATAGAGAATGGAAAATAGGAAACGATTTGATAATTTGCAACAGTGTTGCATTTCTACTTTTATTTTCCGTTTCCAATTTCTTCGCTTCCATATATACGTATATATATATTATATATATATATACATACATATATATATATATATATATATATATATAATATATATATATATATTATATATATATCATCATCATTCATCATCATTGTTCGACCGTGGTCGAGACAATGGAATTTACCATGTTGCGCCAGACTTCACGGTCCATCATAGCATTACGGAGGTCCTGTTGCTGGATGCCTGTATCCCTGGAGATTACATCAGGGTAGGAGAGTAATGATAATAATAATAATAATAATAATAATAATAATAATAATAATAATAATAATAATACGTGTGCATTAATTTGTATAAATGCAATGTCTGTGCACATGCAGACCTTTCATATTTTTTAGAAAGAAAATTCATATGACATTTCTTGAGGAACTACAATATATGTCTGTGTGTTTTTGTGTGTATGTATGTATGTATATATTTATATATATATATATATATGTATGTATATATTTATATATATGTATGTATGTATGTATGTGTGTGTGTGTGTATATATATATATATATGAGATGTTTTGGCACAGCTGTATTATTGCTGCTTATTTGCTGTCACTGATTCCACATTCAATGCCAACTTATTTAACATCAGATGTGAAGGCAGGATGCAGAGGGTTTGCAGGCCAATCCCTCTGCAGAGTTTGCAACATGCTTGGCATCACAGGAGCACAGTAAGAAGGTTTCCGGGTTGGTTGTGGAAGTAGCAGAGGTTGCCCCAAGTTGGCCGTAGATCAGGAGATGCGAGCTCTCCCTGGAAGCAGCACTGCTATGAGGGGTAGTGCTAGTGGGTGGGGGTTGATCAACCCTGGTTGGATGACCTAGGTGAGGGTGTCATTAGTTGAAAGAACTGAAACACCTAATGACCCTAGGAAACATCACTTATGATTTGTCTGGGTACGTCGCAGGATGATGTATTGAAAAATACTTGAGAAATGGGAGAGCAGGTGAAGAAGCTATCAGAAGTTTATATATATAAGGTGGCGAGCTGGCAGAAACGTTAGATAGGGGGCAAACTGGCAGAAACGTTAGAATGCCAGGCGAAATGCTTAGCGGTATTTCGTCTGCTGCTACGTAGAGACCTTAGCTACAGCAGTTCCACAAGCATTATTAATGTTGTTAATAATAATAATGATAGTATCAGTTAGTGCGAGCACACACACCCATTGAACAAGTTAAAACATATCCCTTCTTTGTTCCCATCACGAATATAGAAACGAGTTGTGTGGGGTAAATAAGATAATATAGTTGCTACGTGAATTTTGCTTTTCTTAAGAACGAATCGCAAGCAGACATGCATGATATATTTTCAAATTAATACATAGATCTATTTATTTTCCAACAACTCTATCGCACTGCTTATTTTCTAGCAACTATCTCTATTGTAAATTCAACAAAAATCCTGAAATTTGGAAACTTTTTTTTTTTAATTAGGACGCCTGTGTTTCTGGTTTATTTGTTAGAAATGTCTCCAAACTTTCTACGTTATTATCATCAACACCACCACCACCACCACCACACCAAGAACAATGCCATCGTTCCATTACACTACTTGTAAACCCTCTCCAGTTCACCCTATTTCAATTATCTGAACATTTTGGATAATGATTGATCTCTAATGGTATGTTTGATAATTTATTAATTTCTTATAAAAAGCAAAACGAATGAAAACAAAATATTCCGTAAAGCATTTAAAAAAACAAAAACCCAAAAATTAACAAGAACTTAAATCCTGTTATACATCGGTTCATTGAGAATTGGATTAAGTTTGTTTATGTATAAATATTCATAGCAACAAAGCCTCTTCGATAATTCCAGGCTTGAAAACAAAATTATTTCCGCCTTTTATCTTTTTCTTCTTTGCTTCCGAAGTTACGAAGAAAACTTTGTTTTTTTTCGCACGAATATGGAACATTCAGATTTCCGTAATTCTGGACAAATCCTTCTGCCGTTCCATTAAAATAAAGTTATCAGTGATATATACTGAAGAGGCGATTTAGTTGATCTAAATCTCGTCTTTTCTTTAATCTGTTCGTCTTGTACCGAATCCAACGAAAACAAGACAAATAAGTGGAAAGTTAATGTTTACATCTTAACTGGCGCTGTATTTGTGTCTACGAAACTACGATAATCGGATTCGTTCGAACACAGGTTTTAATAATTTCTTTTCATTCATTTTTCGTTTATAACCCTTGACACAGCGTAGGCATGGAACTCATTTTAATCTGAAATCCATTTTGTTTCGAAAATCCTCGGCCTTTTGCCGAAATCCTTAATGCGCAACTTATGCTGCGTCAAAAAATCTATAAAATATTCGGGTTCCACATAAATTTGAAACATATTCTTTCATAATTCTATACGACTTATGTATTCACTCCAGCATGGCCGGAACCTATTAACAAAAGTAATATATTTGAAAAGATTGTTATTACTATCTTAATTTTACAAGATGCCATCTGTTAAAAGTGATCATGGTCAGCTAGCCATTCAAGTGGTTAGAGAATCTCGTGGTAGAACTTCTCATGGTAATCAAAAGACTTCAAAAAGTGCGCCTCAGGCACAAACCTGCAAAAAGAATCCAAAAGCGAAAGGACATTCACATAAGGATACGGAACGATATTTGTTCCTGAGCAATGATAATGGACGTAACTTAGACCTTAGTTCAGTGTCATCCCTTTCTACAAAATCAGCTTTTGCAAGACTTGGTACTCAGTCAGTTGTAACACAGGTTGGCAGAAGTTTAACCAAAGTTCCAGGTACACTGACCAGTAAGTTTTCGTGTCATTCTCTGTGTAATGGTATGAGGAAGCAAGTGTTGTTGAAAAACACAGTCCTCACAGAAAAACAGCTTCGAAACTGACTACGCCGTCTTTCCCAAGCCTGCTGATCTTGGTAGTTTGGAGAATTTCTCTGTATATATATATATATATATATACATATATATATATATATATATATATATTATATATATATATATATAATATATATATATATATATATATATATATATATGTATATATATATATGTATATATATATATATATATATATTATATATATATATATATATATATATATATATATATATATATATATATATCTATATATATATATGTGAAGAAGCTATCAGAAGTTTATATATATAAGGTGGCGAGCTGGCAGAAACGTTAGATAGGGGGCAAACTGGCAGAAACGTTAGAATGCCAGGCGAAATGCTTAGCGGTATTTCGTCTGCTGCTACGTAGAGACCTTAGCTACAGCAGTTCCACAAGCATTATTAATGTTGTTAATAATAATAATGATAGTATCAGTTAGTGCGAGCACACACACCTATTGAACAAGTTAAAACATATCCCTTCTTTGTTCCCATCACGAATATAGAAACGAGTTGTGTGGGGTAAATAAGATAATATAGTTGCTACGTGAATTTTGCTTTTCTTAAGAACGAATCGCAAGCAGACATGCATGATATATTTTCAAATTAATACATAGATCTATTTATTTTCCAACAACTCTATATATACATATATATGTATATATATGTATGTATATATATATATATGTATATATATATCAGAATTAAACAGCCAAAATCTGCGATGAGGCATCAGCTTCTTACTGAAGAATGAAGGCTTTGAATGACCCGTTTGTCTTTTTGTTCGTCCCTTCGTGTATTTCACGTTATTTATTTATGTAAAGGTTTATTATATATATATATATATATATATATATATATATATATATATATATATATGTCTATGTGTTCGTGTGTGTGTGTGTGTACATACCCTTACACACATAAAATAGGGATGAACTGACAAGGCTTGGATAATGGATGTGCCCCTAAGCTTCTTCAGAGGGTCCAAGTAGTCGGGGTAGGAGCTAACACATATAAAAGTCAGTTAAGAATAGATAAGGTGTGCTTATCCCTTCAAATAGAGTAGAATAAGAATGAGAATAAGTGCAAAAACACAGAATACAAGAGTGAAATATAGCATACTACAATATTGTGGTGGGCATAGCAAGGGTGAAAAAGGTACAGACTTCCCATAAAATATTTATAAAATCCATGGTATTTCATCCAGTGGTGGATATGTGAATAAAGTCACTTTCAAGAGGGATAATTTCAGGCAGATAATTTCCATAGAACTTTAGTGGTGGGTTTGATGGTATGGTCTGCTCATCTCCGCATAACGTTGAAGTGATGGAGATATCCTGAAAGATTTTGTTGCCTCTTGGCAAAAAAAACGGCCGTAAGGAACTAGAATTTGAACACCCATTTATATTTTTGCTCATTTGTTTCTATATGCTTGTATGTATTCACACCCTTGTCTATGCAGTTACCAGCTTTTTCCACTCGCTAATTCTGTATAACTCGTACTTGTGAGTGCATTCATCCTTTACAGTTGAATAAGTAGACATACTCGAATGTTTACTGGCTGATGTCTGTCGATTTTATATCCTCTCCGTTTTTTTTATTTGCCGTATAAACCATGGGTAAATCACTTTTTTACCGCCGCCCATATATGATACTCAATTGCGAGATTGCCACACGTTAACTAGCACTTGACTAAGAATAGTTGGGTACACTACCAGCAGTATATTGGATAGGTACTATCCTTTAGTTGGTTTCTCAACCTCTAACTCACACACACATATCTATATATCTATGTCTATCTATCTATCTATCTATCTATCTATCTATCTATCTATCTATCTATCTATCTATCTATCTATCTATCTATCTATCTATCTATCTATCTATCTATCTATATATATATATATATATATATATGTAAACATATATATTTAGGTATATCTTTGAGGTGTTGGTTTGTGTAGTCCCTGTAACTTAACCTTAATTGTAATCAACGGAACAAGTATCAGTTTTAGAAAATAAGTACTGGGGTCGATTTGTTCGACTAAACCTTCAAGGTTTTACTATTTTAGCATGGTCGCGATATAATGACTAAAACAAACAAAAGATAAAACATAAAACACATATATGTGTGTGCGCGTGTGTGCGTGTGTACGCGCGCGCATTTATCCATCTTGAATTTCTCCTTCCTATTCTCCTTTAATGTCTGAATAAAACACATTTCTTATGTGGACCCTTCTAGTCGTACGTATAAGGAATCTCCAGTATTATATTTCAATTTGTATGGTGTCAGATGTCACGTAAAAGCTGTAGTTTACTTCTTTGCTTTATTTAGTGGCTTTATTTTCTTATTTTTGGCAATAAATATCCCTGCATCACTTGCGATGACAAATTAAGTAAAAATATATAAATATGATATTGTTTCTTATTTGACTACTGCTGCAGGAAACTGACTCATTTTCCCGTTGTATAATGGTAGTATCTGATATCCATTTTGTTTCACCCTGTGAAGCGAATAAAATAAAACGGAACGTCATTAATAAAGTAGGCGACTGAAAATATGAGCCTGCTGTGAAATCAAAGATTCTGTTTGGCCCGCAAACGAGATAGCAGAGTTTGTTTGGTGATACAGAGCCTTCAAAATAAATCTTAGGCAAATACGTTTCATTTTTCTTTTATTTTTTTGCTGTTAAGCTCGTATTTTTTCACCAACCGAATATCGCCATTTAATGAACCGTGAACGACTCAAGAGAACATGCCAAACAATGATATTATTTTATAACATTGTCTCTGCATTAAGTTTCAGGAGAGAGATTAATCGATTAAAGGAAGATTTTTTGTTCTGTAGTTTCTTTTGCGCACAGATACATTATACGTATCAGAACAAAGCCAATGTCATCGTGAGAGCTTGTATAATAATTTTACGAACTAATACTAGAAGTCCGATAAAGAATGGTTTTGATAAATCGTTGAGACATATACAAGTATATAAATATAATCTATGATCAAGATATTTTTGTCACTTAATCGAATTCCTTCATGGCACAGTTGCGTTTATTCAAACCAAGAATAAAGACTATGCCATGCCCATTCGACGATCAAAGGTGTATGTCAGGAGTGATGTTACATGCTTGCGCAGTTTGGAATATATGTGTCAGTTTGAAACGAATTCCTGAAGATTTGCGAAATTCATTGCCATAGTGTATTTATGAGTGAGACTTTGCGTCTTGTTGTAGCAATTTATATCACAATAACAGATGATATCAGTAACTATACTCTTTACTCTTTTACTTGTTTCAGTCATTTGACTGCGGCCATGCTGGAGCACCGCCTTTAGTCGAGCAAATCGACCCCGGGACTTATTCTCTTTGTAAGCCCAGTACTTATTCTATCGGTCTCTTTTGCCGAACCGCTAAGTGACGGGAACGTAAACACACCAGCATCGGTTGTCAAGCAATGCTAGGGGGACAAACACAGACACACAAACACACACATACATATATATATATATATATATATACGACAG
Source organism: Octopus sinensis (assembly GCF_006345805.1). Lineage (NCBI taxonomy): Eukaryota > Metazoa > Mollusca > Cephalopoda > Octopoda > Octopodidae > Octopus > Octopus sinensis. Next base: position 33,901,494 of record NC_043017.1, on the reverse strand, counting down.
GCTTCTTTCAGTTTCCGTCTACCAAATTCACTCACAAGGCATTGGTCGGCCCGGGGCTATAGCAGAAGAAATCGCCCAAGATGCCACGTAGTGGGACTGAACCCGGAACCATGTGGCTGGTTAGCAAGCAACCTACCACACAGCCACTCCTGCGCCTATATCAGTTTTACTTTAAAAAAAAATTCGGAAGAAGTTAATTTTTTTACTTCTTTTAACAAAATTGAAGACCATCAGATTACTTATATATAAAGGAGTGAAGACAATCTCAATGCTTTTCTCATATGGAAGGCAAATATATCATTTTTGTACAGTAAATCTCCATGCAAAGGACGTTTCTATTGTTAGCACAAATAATATTAAAAAAGTGAGATCCATCCAACTGAAGAGAAATGTATGTGTACTTTCAAGAAACCTTTGATTTTGTTTCCTTCCCTAAGTCTATTCTGGCACGCTAAACGTAAGTGGTTTCCCTCTAATATGTATGTATATATATATATTGTTGTATTTCGTAATGGTCATTTTGCCAGATTAGCCAATAAAAACAAACGCACTATATATTTGGTGTTACTTTGCTTCAGCGTTATTTATTTTTTCTATTAATCTTAATCTTATTTCGGCCATTTGATTTTTTTATATAGTGCGTGTGTTTTTATTGGCTAAACTAGCAAAATGACCATTCCGAAATACAACAATATATATATATATATATATATATATATATATATATATATATATATATACAACAATATAAATACAACAATATATATATATATTATATATATATATATAATATATATAATATATATATATATATATATATATATATATAATATATATATATATCGTGACACTGTCGGTTATGACGACGAGGGTTCCAGTTGATCCGATCAACGGAACAGCTTGAGTACTCCGCAGACGTAGTTCTCGGGGAAATTCAGCATGGCACAGTGTGTGACAAGGCTGGCCCTTTGAAATACAGGTTCAACAGAATCAGGAAGAAGGAGTGCGAGAAAGTTGTGGTGAAAGAGTACAGTGGGGGTTTGCCACCATCTCCTGCCGGAGCCTTGTGGAACACTCACAACACACGGTCTGGGAGTCGAAACGCGATCCCACCAACCCGAATCGTCCGCTGTCCTAACCACTTGGCCATTGCGCCTCCATGTATATATATATATATATGTGTGTGTGTGTGTGTGTGTGTGTGTGTGTGTGTATGTGTGTGTGTGAGTGTGTGTGTGTGTGTGTGTGTGTGTAACGCTGCTATCGCTTGACAACCGATGTTGGTGTGTCTATGTCCCCATAACGTAGCGGTTCGGCAATAGAAAGTGATATTATAAGCGCTAGGCTTACAAAGAATAAGTTCTGGGGTCGATTTCTTCGACTAAAACCCTTCGAGGTGGTGCTCCAGCATGGTCCCAGTCAAATGATTGAAACAAGTAAAACTGTAAAAGTGTGTGTCAGCTTTTGGATAATTGAGTCTTTAAGGGTTTTTACTAAAGAATGTAGCTATGTGGTATGTTTTACTTAGTCAGCAGGCTTCTTCACTTGGTGTTGGTGCTATCTAAGGTTTTTTACCTGTTTGTATTTGGAGGGTGGTGGTTATCAGTTAAGTGAGTCATAATGTTATTTGTATGAGATATTTGTTAATCTTATACTTTAATATTCCGATGAGAAGTTTTGTTGAAAACTGTGGAACTCTTCGATAATTTCTGCGAAACTAAATAGTAAGCAAATAACGTCTTGTACAATGATGACCACATGATAAATATGCCGACGTCTATTTTACCATTCGTCCTCACGGAGTCGATAAAATAAAGTACTGGTAAAGAAATCGGGTCAGTGTAATCGGCATGTCTCTCATCTCAAAATTGCTGGCCTTGTGCCAATATTAGAAAGAAATATTTATTATTTTTATACATTAATGACTATTATGAGTAAGAATGCACTTATTTGCATATGTTAATTCGCATCCAACCACATGGTAGTGTACATTTTAGATGCGTATACGTGCTCTATAGTATATAGGTATATCATTATACAACTGCAGTAGGTGTTATGTACATAATATACAAACGAAATATTGTTTGTGAACTGCAGTTTTCTTCTCCATTGGAGAACGAAATAAAAAGAGAAAACTTACAAAACAAAGATACAAATTCAAGAAATCATGAATTCCTTTGCTGAAAATTTAATTTACACACAAAGAAAATTAGGATCTGTATTAGTATTCAGCATGACAATTACTAACGAGTTTATGTTTCTTCAGACGACAAAGCGTTGGATCTTTTTCTCAAACATGCTTTGATCAGTCGATAGATATTTTTACGTGTAGAAAGGTACGTAATTTCTCCAAATTCACTTTTATATCATTTACAAAAGAGAACTGAGTGAAATAATTTACGTGCTTCGAAAATATTTATTCAGAAAATTCAAGCAGATGGTTACATACCGAATAACGAACATCAAAATGTTCTGCTTCGGTTTATGTAATTTGCATAATAACAAAGTTATTGTTATAATTATGGTGAAAAAATGATTGTAGTATTCTACTTGAGAAAGCATATGGCCATTGAGCAAAGCAAGCTTGAAACATTATACTTTGTTGACGAGATCTATAATATCCAAAATATGTACATAGCAACTAACTTGACGAGAAATATCATTAGCTTTAAATGCTAATCAGGAAATTGAATTTTCAGGAAATGAAGTCTCGATTTACAGAATTTGAATTCCCACCTCTTTCGGAATCGCGAACTATTCTTTAGATTTGACTTTATATCTTTTGTTGAGAACTAAGAATCAGTTACTCTTTTAGTTGTTTCAGTCATTTGACTGCGGCCATGGTGGAGCACCGCCTTTAGTCGAGCAAATCGACCCCAGGACTTATTCTTTGTAAGCCTAGTGCTTATTTTATCGACCTCTTTTGCCGAACCGCAAAGTTACGGGGACATGAACACACCAGCATCGGTTGTCAAGCGATTTTGGGGGGACAAACACAGACACACAAACACACACACACACACACACACACACACACACACATACATACACACACCACACACACACACACACACACATACATACACACACACACACACACACATATATATATATATATATACATATACACGAAAGGCTTCTTTCAGTTTCCGTCTACCAAATCCACTCACAAGGCTTTGGTAGTAGAAGACACTTGCCCAAAGTACCACGCAGTGGGACTGAACCCGGAACCATGTGGTTGACAAGCAAGCTACTTACCACACAGCCACTCCTGCGCCTTCTATTCTACGTATGAAATTCAGAATATCCCTACTTTTCTGAATTACATCAGTTATAATATATATAATAATGTAGAACGAAGCAATTGAAGGTGCTCATATTAGTTAACTTTTCTTTTTTTAATTAACCATATTATTTGTGCCGTGAGATTGAACATGTATGTATATGAGAATATGTGTAGGTGTATCTGCAAGTAAATACATGGAAGCTGATGCTCTCCCTGTTCAGGCGTATGTGTGACTCACTGTTTGTGAATCTATCTATCTATCTATCTATCTATCTATCTATCTATCTATCTATCTATCTATCTATCTATCTATCTATCTATCTATCTGCTACTGTATATATTTGTTGTCAATATACGTGTTATACCCGGCGACGAGTTGATAGAATCGTTAGCATGCTGGGAAGGGTGTTTTGCAGCATTTCGTGTGTCTCTTCGTTCTAAGTTCAAATTCCGCCGAGGCTGACTTTGCCTTCCTTCAATTCGGTATCGATAAAACAAATACAAGCTTAGTACTGTGGTCGATTTAATCGCCATAATTTCTGGCCTTGTGCCAAACTCTGGAAGCTGTAAATGCGTTGGTGCACGTGTAAGTTGCAGCCGTGTGTTGCCGTCTTTTCGTGCATATGTAGAGACACTGAGTGAGCGCGTGTTCGCGTGCGAGCACTTGTATGAATGTATCTATATATTGATGATGCATTTCATGAACTTCTTGACAAGATCACTGACCTAAGCAAAACATTCAAAGTTTCCAATTTACGATGTCTCATAAACTTCACTGCCAAACCACTCTATTCCTTTAGAATCTTATTCCTGCTTCCCTTCTAATTTCACGTGATACTAAAGTGTCATCCATATTATCTATCTCGCTCCTAATTTCAGTCCCTCATCCTTCTTCACTTTCTCCCCCTCTCTCTCTTCCCCCATCTCTCTCTTTATCTCTCTTCCAAACAACTATACTCGCACACTCCTGTCATACGCACACCGTAAATACGCACACCGTAAATACGCACACGTGAAAGTGTGTATGTGTGTGTCTATGAAAGCATATATACACACGCATGCATGTGCACATATCACATACATACAAATATATGGTACGTATTCATAAATATACTATTTCTTTACTACCCACAAGGGACTAAACACAGAGGGGACAAACGGATTGACCCCAATGCATAACTGGTACTTATTTAATCGACCCCGAAAGGATGAAAGGCAAAGTCGACCTCGGCGGAATTCGAATTCAGAACGTAACCGTAGACGAAATACTGCTAAGCATTTCGCCCGGCCTGCTAACGATTCTACCAGCTCGCCGTATTCATAAATATACACACATAATTACATACTTATTTAAACATAATTACATTACAATCATGATGCTGCGAGACATGTCTTAAATAACATCAGGTTTTCATATAAACATACTACATGTGCGGAAATATGCGTATTTACATGTGCTATATCGCTAATATCCATGCACTCAACATGCACACAATTAATATCAATTGCACATTAATAAATTGAAGTTTAAAAATGGAATTACATTGATATCATACACACAGAAATATGTAAATAAGCACTGGGAATCATTAAAGATACAAAGAAATATCCGCAGTTGTACGTGAAAATTTATACGATGTTACATAATAGTTGCCACAGCAATAGAAATATCCTGGCGCCATTTCTAATTTTCACGATTAAGCAAACCACATTATAATCCACAGATGTTTTAGCGTTGAAGTCTTTTTTTTTAAGTATTTAACTAGAGTATTTATTTTTTTTTGGTACTCTTTCATTTTTGAAAACATTGAATTAGAATCTGATTAGAAAGAATTGTCAATCAGCTATGATTAGAGTGTGGTATAAATTTGTTGATAGATTTTTTCTTTATAATAAAAGCCGTCTTTTATAACCAAAATTTGTTGATAGACTTTTTCTTTATAATAAAAGCCGTCTTTTATAACCAAAATCCTGACACTCAATACATGCCTGACTATAACCATTCCATACGTTGTTTCTATGATAAACGTGACATGCCATTTGACATGAAAAGGGTCTAACCTAACAACTTACCCTTCAACAAAAGAGTATGCATGCCACCCTATACTGACGCTGCCTTGGAAGCAAAGTTTACCCTTACTAAATCCAAGCTTCTATCAGCCTTCTCTAATTACACCCAAAGACATATACAAGAACGATCAGTAAATAGGACCCACGATCTTAACACTAAAATCAAGAAAGGCCTTAACAAATTAAAAAATCGTATCAAAAACAGAGAGATCGTCTTTTATAAGTTGCTTCGTTTACATGCTAACGATTGCACTCACACGATCACATACACACATTGACATACATATGCGTATTGATGCTTACATGTGTGCGTGTGTGTGTGCGTTTGTGTGTATGTGTGTGTGTATGTGTGCTTGTGTATGAGTGTATGAGTATATATCAGGTTTTTTGTAGAGCTTTCTTGTATGAAATAAAATCAGAAAGAACAAAAATTTTATACATACTAAAGAGACCACAATCCTTAGAAAACACAGCCATTATCATTACTGTTATCGTACTCCGAATGATGATGATTATCATAAGAATCATCAATCGCCATTATTATTAGAAGGAAAATGGTAGTTGTGACTACAGCGATGTCAAGGCATTTGAAAAGAAGACATTTTCAGCATGACGTTATAACTTAAATAACACGTAAGAACGTACAATATCTATATTAAGAAATTCTCTCAAATATTGTCGCTGTCCAAGACATCACCGACATCATCGTCGTCGTCATCATCATGACCACCATCATCATAATCGTCATCATCATGCTCACACCAGCCACAACCTTCCTACACACCCAATATTTTTAGTAGAATCATCAGCAACAATAACGACAGCAAAATCATCGGCAAAGAAAATCATTTTTTTTTCTTAGATGCAGGAAGTGAAAAAAGTAAATAAAAAATGTAACAGATTTTCAGACAATATTTACTGGAGAATCTAGCACATAAACAATCATTTTCATACAACCTCCACATCGCCAACACGAACAAAAAAGCCATTTATTCTGAATTAGTATAATTGATGACTGTGAATCCAAAACGAAGAACAATGCCAACAAAAGAATAAAAACAAATTTGAATAGCAAACGTATTCAAGTATGGAAATTTATATGCTTGTATGTGTGTGTGGATACATATATATATTTTATATACACACGCATATATATATATATATATATATATAATATATATATATATTATATATAGAGGGCATTATACATACATGCCAGAGGGCATTATACATACATGCCACACGCTAAGAGGGACAATTAGTCATTTCTACCAAAAATATTACTAATCCCACCGAATGCAATTTTTCAAAGTAAGACATTAAAAAATATAGACCTGTATCACAGTGATTTCATACTTACGTATTCATCAGCAGGCCTGAATGTATCATAAATAAACGACCCTGTCCCGCTTAAGCCGATCAGCTATCTGATCAACATCAACGAAGCACATGGGTGAGTTTACATATATTACATCCTGTAAATGGCATACTTTTACGAATTGCATTTCGGGAAAGGAAAAGTTTTTTCGGAATAAAAATTTAGCAATTAAGGACAACTACTTAATAAGGAAAACTTAACAAGAAATTGTCAGGTAGATAGCGTGAAAACCTCATAAGAGAAAAAATTTCGAAAATAATTATTTCTTATTGAACATATTAATTTATATATAGAGGGCATTATACATACATATATGTATATATATATATATATATATATTATATATATATATATATATATATATATATATATATACGTTTACATAGAAGTTTATATAGATTTACACACAGGTATGTATTCAAGAGATTTGAAAGTAAGTATAGCCATGTTGAATATCGTAGGATCTAGCAGTGGAATGATCTACATTTTTAGGCACCTTCATTGCATCGACGTAAATCGAATTGTTTCTATTATTCCCCTTGTTTCGCCAATGTCATAAGAGAAGATTTGGAAGGCGGAAATAACAGTAATTCCTATATATTCGCTTGTTACAGAAACGATACGATAGGATCTACATTGGAAACGAATTTATTTCCTTACATAGATATGCATCCTCGTGTATATATATATATATATTTGCACAACAAATATATATTTTATATATATATTTTATGTGAAGTCGTGTATTAAAACAGATATTGTTATATTTCGGAATGGTCATTTTGCCAGTTTAGCCAATAAAAACACACGCACTATATATTTGGTGTTATTTTGCTTCAGTGTTATTTATTTTTTACATTAATCTTAATCTTATTTCGGCCAGATTTCTTTCGTCACACTCCTGTGACCGCATCAGTGGTCCTTTGTTTTCTTCTTTCTTATTTGTGTCTCTCTTTACTAACCGTCAGCCATTTTGTATTTCTATTGTATGTCTTCATTTGCGCATGCTTATATCTCTATGTGCGTCTATGTTTATTTAGTGTGTGTGTGTGGGGGGAGACGCCTGTAATATTTGTATCTTCTGTTTATATACGTTCATGTAATTTGTTGTTGTTGTTGTTGTTTATATATATATATATATAATAGACAGATATATAGCTATATAGCTGGGTATATATAGAGTGTGAGAGAGGTATATAGAAATATATATATATATATATATATACTCATATGTATATATAAATATATACATACATATATATATATATATATATATATATATATATATATATATATTGGGTTCATAAATCCGTTTTATAGGCATAATGGTGTAATATTCCATTATTTGAGTAAAATCCCAAAGTCCAACAGAGTTTAATATGAGTCCATCCAAATGTAAACTTTATAAGCAATGTAAGATTCTCTTATAGTTGGTCATTCCCAGTAGGGAATTTTATATAGAATGTAGCAGATTCAAGGTTTTATGAACTCAATACCCATACATGTCTTACATCTATTTTCTTTCCTCCTCTATTTGTATCACTCTCTATTTGTATCACATTTGTATCCACTCTCTATTTGTATCACATCGAAACTAACTATGACTTAATTTTTCCTCTCACACTGTCTCCGATGAAGGGATGTTATTAATTAATATTCTAGAAACAGCTGTAAGACCTATTTATAAATGCTTTGATATCTATATCACATTACGCAAAAAATTTCTATATATATATATATATTATATATATATATATGTGTGTGTGTGTGTGTGTATAAATATAAATATATATATGAATATACATATATATATATATATGTGTATAATATATATATATTTGCACAACAAATATATATTTTATATATATATTTTATGTGAAGTCGTGTATTAAAACAGATATTGTTATATTTCGGAATGGTCATTTTGCCAGTTTAGCCAATAAAAACACACGCACTATATATTTGGTGTTATTTTGCTTCAGTGTTATTTATTTTTTACATTAATCTTAATCTTATTTCGGCCAGATTTCTTTCGTCACACTCCTGTGACCGCATCAGTGGTCCTTTGTTTTCTTCTTTCTTATTTGTGTCTCTCTTTACTAACCGTCAGCCATTTTGTATTTCTATTGTATGTCTTCATTTGCGCATGCTTATATCTCTATGTGCGTCTATGTTTATTTAGTGTGTGTGTGTGTGGGGAGACGCCTGTAATATTTGTATCTTCTGTTTATATACGTTCATGTAATTTGTTGTTGTTGTTGTTGTTTATATATATATATATATAAATAGACAGATATATAGCTATATAGCTGGGTATATATAGAGTGTGAGAGAGGTATATAGAAATATATATATATATATATATATACTCATATGTATATATAAATATATACATACATATATATATATATATATATATATATATATATATTGGGTTCATAAATCCGTTTTATAGGCATAATGGTGTAATATTCCATTATTTGAGTAAAATCCCAAAGTCCAACAGAGTTTAATATGAGTCCATCCAAATGTAAACTTTATAAGCAATGTAAGATTCTCTTATAGTTGGTCATTCCCAGTAGGGAATTTTATATAGAATGTAGCAGATTCAAGGTTTTATGAACTCAATACCCATACATGTCTTACATCTATTTTCTTTCCTCCTCTATTTGTATCACCCTCTATTTGTATCACATTTGTATCCACTCTCTATTTGTATCACATCGAAACTAACTATGACTTAATTTTTCCTCTCACACTGTCTCCGATGAAGGGATGTTATTAATTAATATTCTAGAAACAGCTGTAAGACCTATTTATAAATGCTTTGATATCTATATCACATTACGCAAAAAATTTCTATATATATATATATATATATATATATATATATATATATATATATATGTGTGTGTGTGTGTGTATAAATATAAATATATATATGAATATACATATATATATATGTGTATAAATATATATATATAAATATACATATATATATAAATATATATATAGGAATATATATATACATATATACATAAATGTATGTATGTATGTATATCTCCTCTATGGAGCAGAAACATGCAAACGTGTAGCCTCACTAAATAATATTGAGAGTATTATCTTGTTAGCACGTTTTGCTCAAAACACTCAGTAGCTACTCAAATCCATTCAGCCAAACCAGTCCTTTTAATATATTTACAAGCACTACAAGCATTATAGTTCCCTGAAGACTTGTTCTTACAAAGCTCAGTCAGAGTTTTATAGCGTTAATCTCTGGAAATAATGAACTCTGAGATCGTACTTCAGAATATCAGAAAGAACTTTCGCATAATTCTACTTCAGACAAGGTATCTGTCCTAATTTCTATGGCGTTTGAATCGAGAAAGGAAGTAACTAAAACATAAAACAAAGTCCAGCTGATTTATCATTTAATTCAAACCCAACAGAACTACAGAGGTTCACAAATTAATGCAGACACTCCAACAGTCGAAAGTTTTGACACTTATCTTGTCTCTGGGTATACATGAGTTCTTCTGCACCTATGTTTGTGCAGTATATCAATGTATATAATGCAGGCGGCGAGCTGGCAGAAACGTTAGCACGCCGGGCGAAATGCGTAGCCGTATTTCGTCTGCCGCTACGTTATGGGCTCAAATTCCGCCGAGGTCGACTTTGCCTTTCATCCTTTCGGGGTCGATAAATTAAGTACCAGTTATGCACTGGGGTCGATATAATCAACTTAATCCGTTTGTCTGTCCTTGTTTGTCCCCTCTGTGTTTAGCCCCTTGTGGGTAGTAAAGAAATATATATCAATGTATATACGTTGATATATGTGTAGATCTATCTAAGTGAAAATAATTCCTGAATAAGTAAACAAATAAAAAAAAGACATATGAGTTTCGTTTTTGTTTCCTAAATTTTATATAAGTCTGCCAAAATTTGGAAGAGATTAAGTTTGTATCCGAGATTTGGGAGAAAGGCGTGATGGTCAAATGTGTAAGGGACATAAAAGATTTGGTATTAACTTAACAATGTCAGAGTGAGAAGTTGTTATTGACTATGTAGAGATAAAGAGGAAATTACTGTCTGGCGTTTCAATGCAACGGCGAGCTGGCATCAGAATGAAATGCGGAAAGGTTTCATTTAAGGTCAAGAACGAGACTGGAAAAGGAGATATTGTTCTACGAGTAGCAGTTAAATATTGCGAATGAATATAAGTAAAAGAGAAAGCAAAGGCCCGCAGAAAATTCAATGTTTATGCAGCGGTATATAAATATATATATATATATATGAAGAGATATATTTGTATATACACGCACACACATACACGCACATACATACGTACATACATACATATATACATACATAATACATACTTACATACATATGATTAGTTCTTTGCTTTGTAATCAATATTTTTGGGTTATTATATCGAACAGCGTCTTGGTGATTCAGGAAATCTTTTGAATTTTCAATTAATAAATTCGTAAATCTACGAAACAAGAAATTATTACTTTTTTTGTGATTGAAATTAGGAACTTTTATAATCATTAATGTATCAATGAATAAAACAAATAATATGTATATAAAAATATATGAATTAGGGGATTCAAGCGAATAATAAGGATCGCTATTATTAATTTGCGAAAAATTGTTGAACCTTTAAATAAGGAGTAGCTCTAATGGGTTAAAAGTTGAATTAAAAGCAAGGTAAGCAAACGCATCAGATCTAATGCTCACTATATGAGTAAATACGAATAACGTGGTGGTGGTGGCGGCAGTGGTGGTGGAAGCTAGAAAAATACCAGCAATAAATGCAAAACATGTTTTATGACATGTAGTCAAGTAACACAGAAGGCATGATGGATACATCGTTTATAAACCGAATATCCAATCAAATACGGTCCAATTTGTTAACTTCACTAGAGAGGGGTGAAACCAACCCCCCTAACAGATTTTTCTTGTATAAATATTCTAAATACTTGTGCTGTTTTTCATCTGTTTTATTGAATTCGAGACAGCAGTTAACGATGTAAAATATACATCTGTTTCCGTTAGTGTATACAATCATACATAAACACACACCTACTTATATATATTTATAAGTACGTGTATATGTTTATCTATCGTTCTATCTATCTATCTATCTATCTATCTATCTATCTATCTATCTATCTATCTATCTATCTATCTATCTATCTATCTATCTATCTATCTATCTATCTATCTATCTCAATATCTATCTATCTATCTATCTATCTATCTATCTATCTATCTATCTATCTATCTATCTCTCTCTCTCTCTCTCTCTCTATCTACCTATCCATCTATCTAGCTACCTAGCCTACTACCTGTATTTAAATCAATTTAGATTCATGTATATATTCATGCACAAGTATGCATATATATCTATATCTATCGAATTTTTGTATGCAAGTATGCAAGTGTGTCCGTATTTGCAAGTCTATGAGAATTACTTAATGCAGTTTTTGAAGTGTGAAGTTGATTTAAACAAAAAATAGTTTTCAAATCTTTTATGAGTATGTTACTAACCGTTTTAGGGAAGAATTTGTATTATATATCCACATTCCTACAGCATTTATTGTAATCTTGACCAATTGAAATACACTGAGATGCTATGGGTAACCAAGTTATTCAGTAAATATAATCCCATATATCTACTGTACATATATATATCTATATTATATCTATATATATATATATATATATATATATATATATATATATATATATATATATATATATATACAGGCAGAGAGTGAACATGCTACTATCATGTTCTTAAGAATGAAATCAACCTCTCTGTCTACATATCTACCCTCTTTATAATGTTGGTAAATGAAATAGGGATAAGAATGTGCATTGTCCGCTTAATTGGAAAATTCTATAACTGGCTGAAGATTCCTCAACATTTTAAAACTGATGTAATTCTTACAGTCTTTAATAAAATGAAGTAGCATGAAACAATTGTATTACTCTACCTTGGATATACTTGTTGCTTATTTTGATTATACATATATATATATATATATATATATATATATACATATATATAATATATATATATATATATATTATATATATATATATATATATATATATATATATATATATATATATATATATATATATATTATATAATATAGGCGCAGCAGTGTGGTAAGTAGCTTGCTAACCAACCACATGGTTCCGCGTTCAGTCCCACTGCGTGGCATCTTGGGCAAGTGTCTTCTGCTATAGCCCCGGGCCGACCAATGCCTTGTGAGTGGATTTGGTAGACGGAAACTAAAAGAAGCCTGTCGTATATATGTATATATATATGTATATGTGTGTGTGTTTGTGTGGCTGTGTTTGTCCCCCTAGCATTGCTTGACAACCGATGCTGGTGTGTTTACGTCCCCGTCACTTAGCGGTTCGGCAAAAGAGACCGATAGAATAAGTACTGGGCTTACAAAAGAATAAGTCCCGGGGTCGAGTTGCTCGACTAAAGGCGGTGCTCCAGCATGGCCGCAGTCGAATGACTGAAACAAGTAAAAGAGTAAAGAGTAAAAGAGTATATATATATTTATGTTATTACGTCTCTTTAAATTTATTAAAATATAAAATTTGTTGACTTATTTTTACATATTTCATATCTTTAGAAAATATCATGAATTCTAATTCTAAGAAATGATTAATTTCCTAAAATTGTAAATTCACAAGAGAAATAGACTGGCAATAAATATTGCGTGTTTGAGGGTTCTCAGAGTAATACATACTGGAGTTAACTTCGGTGGTCATCCTTCGGGGGTTTATAATATAAGTAAAATACTAGTCAGTTACTGGTCTAGATTCAATTAAACTTGTAGCCAAGTCCAAATGTGAGAAATCAATATTTTTGGAAATAAAGAAGGTCGATCATTTCTTGTCTGTTATAACGACTGCAAATGCAGCAGACACTTCCAAGAAAATAAAAGAGAAAATAATGATCACGTTATTTACCAATTCTGCTTCAGTGACCACTTTAAAACATTGCCATTTCCAACTAACATATTCTCTTGTGTGGTGTGTGTTGGTGTTTAGTTTATTCATTTGTTTCTTCTTCTTCATCATCATCATCATCATCATCATCATCTTTATTTGCCACCTATTTCTGTGCGTTTTCCTGCAGGAAAAGCAAACGGAAAAATAAGTATTAAAAAATAAGGGAAGTGAAGTAACACAATGTATATAAAAGCGAAGAAATTATTTAGCCAACTTTGCTTATTTTATCATTCGCTGTATCTATATGTATTTAGGTATCTCTCTTTCTCTCTCTCTCTCTCTCTAGCGTCTGCCTCTCATTGTTTTCTTCTTCTTCTCTTCTTCTTCTTCTTCTTCTTCTTCTTGATCTTCTTCTTCTTGATCTTCTTCTTCTTCTTCTTCTTCTCTCTCACTTTGTACTTGTATATATATGTATATATATATATATATATATAATATATATATATATATATATATATATATATATATATATATATATATACATACATATACATATATATATGTGTACCTACCTACACAAACTCGTACACATCTATTGCATGAATAAATGGACTCGTACACATCTATTTGCATGAATAAATGGATGCGCTTGTGGGGGTGGAATGTGTTTGTGTGTGTGAGGTTTTGTGAATGCGTCAATGAACACATCTATCGATAATAGTTGCTAGGTGTCACGAAATTACTCTATGAGGTTACCATCGTCCAAAGGCGACCATTTAAGTGGTGTGAACATATAGGCATTATATATTAACTACATTTATTTTCCAGCCTCTTTACCGTTCGTCTTTATTAAATTATACGCATATATATTAATAGAATTATATACTTCCCAAAACCCATGCACCACAACACACAGATACAAATATATAAAGCAACAGTATGAAAGTAAGATTACATGGTAATCTTCATGTATATATTTCGGTATGTGTATTTGTGTCTGTGTAGAGTTAAAATAAAGAACAAGTAGTTTAAAATAGTTATGTATTTAATCAACCAATACTAACGCTTCCTTCTGTGGATCTTCCCTATTTCCGTTCAAACGCAGCTAAATTTATCTTATTCTTGACTGCCGCTTGATGCTCTTTTGTAGCAACCATGCGAAGGTAGATTGTGCCTTCTATATTTTTTCTAGTTGCTACATGACTTGCCTTTCTGCTATCATATCAGATCAGCAGCCATGGACAATTCTAATTTTGTCAGTACCTGGAAAATATTTAATTTCTGTTCATATTGTTTCTATTATATATACCAATACTATATCTTATTCAGTACTACTAAGGTATGCCTGAGACTATTATATTTATTGGTGAATGTCGGTGTCAAAGGCGGCGAGCTGGCAGAGACGTTAGCACGCCGCGCGAAATGCGTAGCTGTATTTCGTCTGTCGCTACGTTCTGAGTTCAAATTCCGCCAAGGTCGACTTTGCTTCTCATCCTTTCGGGGTTGATTAAATAAGTACCAGTTATGCACTGGGGTCGATATAATCGACTTAATCTGCTTGTCTGACCTTGTTTGTCCTCTCTGTGTTTAACCTCTTGTGGGCAATAAAGAAATAAGAAACGTTAGTACGTCGGGCGAAATACTTGACAGTTTTTCGCCTGTCTTTACGTTCTGAATTCAAATTCCGCCGATGTCGACTTTGCCTTTCATCCTTTCGGGGTCGATAAATTAAGTACCAGTTACATAGTGGTTCGATCTAATCGAATTCCCACTCCTCCAAAAGTTCGGGCCTTGTGCTTAGAGTAGAAGAGAACGTCGGTATCACTTTAATTGGTTATTAAGAAAACTCTGGTGTTTCAAAACTTGGCCGCGATCGAATTTTAATGTTTTATCTACAAAATTGCATTTCTTCCTATTTCGTATGTCTGTTACTGACCAAGCAAGACTTTCCTGGTGATTGTTTTATGGCATTCTGATTTCAACACTTGTCTCTGTCACTAAAGGTAGCTTGTTAAGAAATGTATATTTAGTACATTATTATCAGTGTAACCTATACCTTCATGTTAGTAGATAATATGAATGGTGACCAGCATAATGCCGCTCCTTTCCCATAATCATTCACGTAGCTTCCCTTTGCAACCTTTGTCTACTTCGTCGTCAATGTTTACAGATCTGGAGAGTGTGCTGCTTGTGTACGTGAACTTATCACAAGCTTTTAGGGTTTCCCCTTCGACAGTGATTGTTGGCACCACATACTGCTTTTGTGGGCAGGTTCGTGCATGAGCTCTGTCATCTCATTACGGATCGTGTGAACAAAGTTGTTACAAGCAGTGGGAAAACAGTTCAGATGATAATTACATAAGGATATTCACATCATAAAAATTTCCTCTTCAAGCTTCGAACTTACGTATTTTACTACTGTCTCCTTAATTTCTCTATTTAGAGAATCTACGTCAGTTCTGAAATTATCTTCGATATCTATTCTTCTTTGTCGCTAAGATCGCTGTTTGGATTTTAAGCATCTGAGTAACATACAGCTGATTCTTTACATATCGTGTTCCTGATTTCTATTCTGATACACTGATAAATTTTCGAGTAACCAGTTTATAAGTTTCGTCTTCCTCAGAGAGCTACTTAACTGTGGTTTATGTTAAGACAGCGAGCTGGCAGAATCGTTAGCATGCCGAGCAAAATGCTTAGCGGCATTTTGCCCATCTTTACGTTCTGAGTTCAAAGTCCGCCGAGTTCGAGTTTGCTTTTCATCCTTTATGGGGGTCGATGAAATAAAGTACCAGTTGAGTACCGGTGTTGACCAAATCAACCTATTCTCTCTCGAAAAATTGCTGACATTGTACCAAAAATTGAATGCAATTGTACTTTATGCAGAAGAGAGCACTTTGAATCTGTTACAGATATTATTTGCATATTCAGAAGAGATATTTTAATTTCATTCTCATTATACAACCAAATGCTCTGTATAGTGTGCAAATTAGGTTGAAACGATACTGTGGACTGGTCCAACGGAAGAGAATAGAGATTCTTCAGAGATTGATGCTGTCTCTTACATTGTTCTTCTCAAATCTAATGAATTTTAGAACGATCACACTTAAAAATCCAAAGCAAACTACTTAGCAAGAAATTTATATTTAATTTGAATAAGACAAGGCTTGAATCATTCCATTAAAAGTACTTTTAACATCATCTAAGACTAGTTTCGTATTGAAGTCCCATGTGACATGCGAAAAGCTCTGTTCTGGAACATGGTAAAAGTGCTGCTGTAAATCGTCATTACAGCATCTACTTCCATTTGATACTTTAGCAGAGTTATAAAAACTAGAGCAAGGGATAATATTTACTTATAATTTTCTCTTAAATAAAAAAAAACTGACACATTTACGGAGAACAAAATACCTATATCAAAATAGTGAAATTTATATCGATGTTGACTGCGATTGAAGTATTGAACATTGTAATTATCAAAACCTTCATAAAATGAAATAAAATATTAACGATATCAATGACTGGTATCTATACAAGAATTGGTCGTTTGCACATTAAGTGAAGTCATTGATATTGTGAAATATGAAAATGTGAAAATTATTATCACTCCTCATTAGCATAGTGACCGCAATTATCATTAATCATTATAACCCCTACCTACGAGCATGGTGAACGTTTTACCTGAATTTCTTTACTGTGACCATTGCCTGTCAAATGGTAAGATTCTTGTACTTCTGTCTTCTAAACTTTCGAACAAATATATCTATCGCTACTTACATAGCCATACATACACAAGCACTGCTAAAGCTATTCCATATGTTAACGGACATAAATACTATTTTTATATATAGTAAGAAAGAATGGACAATACAAAGGCTTCTATAAATAAAGAATAAATACGTTTCACTGCCATGGAAATTTCTTGTTCAACATTTACAATCATCTGGCATTGAGAGAAAGATGAAAAGAAATGCAAAGAAGATAGTAATTGCAAGAATTCTTATTTAAGAATTTCCGAATAAGAAACACAAATAGAACTAAAAAACATATTCTTTTATGACATTTATGTTTTATTTGCGACACAAAAAAAGTTTCTGCGACTCTTTTACATCTGACTCTTCTTCTAGGTTTTCCATTTTTAGTCTATATTTTCGAGAACTTTGTTTTTATTGATATAGTAGAACGTTTTACAATTATTGTTGCCTTTGTCTTTAGTTCCATTTTTAAAAACATAAAAACAGCCACGAAAAAATAGACAATATTTTACCTGCCTAGTTTTTTACCTGCAATTTATTACCTGCTTAGTTAACGATATGTTATCAGTCTAGGAATTAGCGTAAAGAAAGAAGTTGTCTCATAACATATTGCTTCTTACAAAAATCATCATATATATATATATTTAACTTCAACGACTATCATTTCTACATTTCCTCTGCTCAAGCCAAAGCATTCCAACGTTTCTACAATTAAAAAAAACTATATTATTTCGTATCTGCGTCCAAACATAGTTTACCTATCTCGTTTTCGCGTTTAATGACGAATTATTTCTCTAAAAAAAGCGCTTAATTTACACACTGAATAACTGTTTTGCAAAATGACAAAACAATTTGACGGTCATAATGAACCAAACAAATTCAATGAAGGTTACCATTCAATATGTGTATCAGTGAGCAACGAACTAGATTATATTAAATATAATAGAATCATATAAATTACATCTCTCTCACAACTTTAGAAGAATAACAGTGATCTAAAGAATGGAAAGTCTGAAAGGAAAGTCTTTGGAGACCGAATCGAAATAAAATAATCCTGAAAATTTATAGAGATGTCTCCCTTATTTTCATCAGGAGCATATATTCTCTAATATGAATAGGTATGTTAAGGCGGTGAGCTAGCAGAATCGTTGCTGTGCCGGGAAAAACGCGTAATGGTATTTCTTCCGACTTTACGTTATAAGTTCAAATGACTTGGCATTTCATCCTTTCGGAGTCGATAAAATAAGTACCGTTCAACACTGGAATCGATCATCGAATCGATCATCGAATCGATCATCGAATCGACTTAGTTCGACCTCGACATTTCTAGCCTTGTGTCAACATTTGAAACTAAAATGATTAGGTACATCTTGCATCGGCATATTCAGTGAGTTTAACTACTAAAATGATGGATACATGTATGACTAATTTACTTCTAATAAAATATAGTTTAAACTATGCTAATGAGAATCTAAAAAAAAAGTCTCGATGGCTTCGAGTGAGAGTTTATCTGTCGTTACATCAAATATAGAAGAGATATACACCACCAAATACTGAAACGACTGTATTAAATCCAAGACGTGCACAGACTATAAGCCATTTCAATGTCAAATATAAAAACTAGTACAATGTTTTGAAAACAATTCATTACCCTTACATTTAATAATCCTTTCTATTAAAGGCATCAAATTTTGGGGGAGAGAAACAACCGTTTACATCGACCTCAGTGTTTCACTGGTACCTTTTTTATCGACCCCGGAAGAATGAAAGGTAAAGTTGACCTCGGCGGAATTTAAGGTCAGAACATAAGGATGGACGAAATGCTACTAAACATTCTTCCCGGAGTGCTAACGATTGTCCTTACATTTAATAATAACTTTTAAATTAATAACGTTTTGATTAAATATTCTTCAATTTAAAACCTTTTATGCTGCTCACATCCCACCCTAATTCTCGTGACGTTAAGCAGACAGAAGATAAAGCTAATTTTGGATATTTATGATTTATTAGAATCAGGTTATTTATATTTGTTTTCTTTTTTAACGCCAGTCACTCGGAAATGAAAGATCAGATACAATGAACATTTCATCGTATTCGACACTAGTGAAATAAGCTTTTCTATTATTGACGCAAAGCTTCAAGAGTTTTGAGAGAAAGGGAAAGTCAATTATATCGACCCAGTACACAACTGCTACTTATTTCATCGACTTTGAATATCCATGTTTGTGGAATTTGAACTCAGAACGTAAATAGGAACGAAAGAGAATAAATTGTAAACATTATATTTAATGGTAGACCAGGTCAAAATGTTTGCAAAATTGTAGGCTGCTAAAGGTTCACAAGTATTGGAACGTCAGAATAAACCAGAGATCAGAAACCACCGCGGCAAGTCTAAGATTCTCCCACACATAAATTTGGCATATATTTTGAAGCTAGAATAACCTTATTATTAAAAATATCTTCTATTTTGGACATAATTTTGGTGCTAGTGACAAGAGAACTACTTGTCGGTTGATTGTCAAGCGTACTTTAAACCCAACTTCATGCTAAATTGTTTCATTTATGGATAACTAGCAGTATCACCCGGCGTTGCTCGGGTTTGTAAGGGAAATAACTATAAAGCATTTTTAGAGAGTTATAGCCAAAAAATAGCAAAAAAATGGGAAAAAAATGATGGTAAATTTTTTTGAGAATTAAAAAGGTCGAGTTGCGTCCCCTAGACAGTCTGTGGTTTGTGTTTCTGATTCTCGACCCCACGTCGAATTTATCAATTTTTTTTCAGAACTGGAGGAACTTTTCAAGATTTTCGCTGCGTTAGTTTTGAATTATGACATTGGGCTATGTGTGTATCAAGTTTCATCAGAATCGGTTGAAAGCCGTGGTCAGGGTGAGGGTACAACCTAACAGACACACAGACACACACACAGACAAACTGCCGTTTATATAGAGAGAGATACTATAAAAGCTAATAAACAGAACCATCACTTATAACGACGTTTCGTGGAGCTAAACAGTAACCATCGTCCCATTCAGGACTGCCACATTATGTTGACAAATAGTATTTACTATAAATGCTACATCTTGTGAATGAACGAGTATGCATTACCAATAGTTGGAACGGAGTAAATCGGACATTTAATGTCTTTCAACATGAGAAGTCTTTGACTATCTGATTATACAGACGTATTGATGCACTGTCATGCACCACAGGTACAACTGTTGATAAATCAATGTAATTAACCCAAAGCCACTTAGCGGATTTCTCTGCAGCTGTGTCTACTGAAAATCAGGCTTCTTCTATGCCATCAATGTAAAATTCAATCTTTCGAGAACATTGTATATCAAGCGTCTTGCTAAAAATCATTTTAAACGTAAAGCTGTTGAATCTGGTTGCTGAATATAGTATTTAATTAATGGTTATTGGTCTATTCTACAGGTAAGCAGAGAATGTGTGTGAAAGGAGACTCGATGCTAACGCTGATTAAAATGTATATGTTAGCGACAGAGTCAGTTTTAATACAACCTCTGTGACTAACTTTTATTTTTAAACAAGCTAACTGGCCAACCGTGACACCAGTGCCTGTCCTGGCAGTGTCAGTCTACGTGTCGCTGGCGGGCAGATGAATCGCTGTCGCCTCTACCGGTCGATCGTCCATCATTGACAAAGCTAAACAGGTCAAAATTACGTTGTCTGGTGGTTTCGGCGCTGGAGGCAGCGGGAATTTATCTCTCCCATACTGACATAAACAAAAGTGCATGTTGCACCAAAAACCCAATATAAAAATTTCCCTCAAGGTAACTACTGCGGCATAGTTTTCTCTAACAGAACATCCACGTCTAAGCAGCGTTAAATCTTATCTTACCTCTCTCTAACACTGATTTGCAGCAGAGCTTATCCTCTGTTATACTAGGTTCAACATATTCAATTCTTTATTGCCCACAAGGGGCTAAACATAGAGGGGACAAACAAGAGAAGACAAAGGGACTAAATCGATTACATCGACCCCACTACGTAACTGGTACTTATTTAATCGACCCCGAAAGGATGAAAGGCAAAGTCGACCTCAGAAATCAGAACATAGCGGCAGACGAAATACTGCTAAGCATTGCGCCCGACGTGCTAACGTTTCTGCCAGATCGCCGATAGGTTCAACATATTCATGTTACAAATCCGCTTCCTGCTTCTATAATTTTATTTCAGCCTGATTTATTTTAAGGGCCTGTTTTGTCCTGCAGAATTTTTCGCAAATATATCTTATAACCAAGTTCTTTGAGGCGTTCGACAGCCAAAAGTAATCCTCGAGATATTAGCAGCACCAGTCAGGATTTTCTAGAGGAATAACATGCAATAATGTTTGTCATTATCGAAATGTTGATGACTTCACAGATGCTGAAATTTATTTTCCATATCCTTTGTCCTTACATTTGCCGCATAATGTCCATAGCGCAGGTATATGCATAATATTAGGTAAGTTTACGGAGATGTACTTGCATAGCGAGTGACTTGATCTGAGATCGTGTGCTGGAACGAAAACAATTGCAGCGTGGAAGGTGTTTATAAGCCATTTAAGAAATACACAAAAATCGTTCGATTCACTTCAACATTTAAATTTAATTTGTCAAAATATTTTCGTCGCTTTGAGACCGCGACCTGTTCACTGACAAAATTTCGTGCTGCATCTTCGTGCTGATTAGGTAAGTTGGCTTTCATGTAAATCCAGCCAATAGACTATCAGTAGCCACGAGGTTCTATGAACATGCAGCGTTCATCACTAAAGATTTTGTAAATCCCACCACAATGTGAGGTGGGTCGGAGATTTAACATTTTTAAAATTCCCAATATCTAAAATAGCCTAGATGTAATGTCAAATTGCAGTTATTTCAATTTACAATTTTTTCCTTCATTTAAAATGTCCCGTGAACAATACGGGGAAAGATGTCCCCAGTATCTCCCCTACAGGAAGCCTGATCCGACAGTATTTGAAATCATACTGCCAGGGAAAAATAATATTAAGAGGGTGAGGAGACCGCCTAAAATTATTAGCGGGTAGTAATATTTTTTTGTTTCAGCAACAACAGTAGTAGTAGCAGTTGATATGGTGGCTGGTGTCGTAAAATATATGAAATTCAAAGGCTTGCTTTGCGTTTGAGCCCTGTTATAAACATGATAATCAGAATGTTTACTATTTCAAAACCTTAGTCAGTTAATTACCTCAATTCAAAACAAAATTCTTTCATTTAATATATTCATTCAGTTTCTAAGACTTCAATCTACTTTCGCTTTCAACCGTCTGGTTTCTAAAACTATTTAGTTTTAATATATGTGGGTGCCATTTTGTTTCTAGCACAAAGTTTGACATTTAGAAACAGAAACTTTTGAATATTTCTAAGTTATGTATTCTGGATAAATAATTTTAAACCAATTTAAATAGTCTTCTTTGTAGTGTAACAGGAACATTATAAATTTTAAAAGCAAAATCAGTAAACGAAACACAGCAATTGGTATGTATCTTGTAACAAAGGACTATAGAGCGAATAGTTTTCACCAATACTAATCAGGTAGTAACTGAATTGGCAGTGTTGATACTATTGATATTATTCAATAAAATTTACGTATCGGTACACAACATTATTAAGAAACACTAAATAACTATTTCTTTTGAATAATAAAAATATAGCCTTCTGTGTTATTGTTAATAACCAGTTTAGTATATTTCGATTATTTTATAAATCATATCAAATAATACTGCAAATAGAAGATCATTGAACCAAAGACTAAACACTATATTTTGACCCCAATCTCTGATCTAAGATCTCAGACAAGATAAAACATTTATTTGAATTTGATTCTAATTTCTATGAAATGAACTTAAGTTGATCCCATTTTCTGCTCATCCCTCTAAACTTTGTAGCATTCTATGAAAGGATTTATTGTAGAACACTCAATAGTGGTGAGATGGGCAAAAGTGTTGACTGTTAGAATACAATCACCGCACATCTCGTTTTTGGTTCCTCATAGACAAGTCTGATAAGTCAGCAAACAATCATACGCTACAGTGTATATCCCATCAAATTTATGCTCTTTCAAAAGCTATATCACATGGTGCCACTTTAGTGAATCTGTAGAAATGCAATTCACATTTATAAGTATATAGATGTGTGTGCATGAGTGCGTGTATGTGTATAGGGCAAGTTATATCATGTAGAAAGTTGACGTACCAGAATGTTCCTCTCTCATAGTTCTTGTATCTTACTTTCTCTTCTAACTCTAGCAGTAACTATTTACAGGTAAACCTCAGAAAATGAATAAAAGACGAAGACTAAAGCTAAGTAGCAAATTTAGTGGCTGCTTAATGACTGAATTCTTTACTCGTTTTATATTATTCACCATTTTTTTTATTTCTTTACTTCAACACTTGGCTCTGTTTCATTTTGTTTTTAAGCAATTCTACATTTTTAGTAATCTAATGGCGAGAAAAATATTAGATTAGCTGAGTTCTTGCTGGCAGCGATAAGATGTCGAATAGTAACATCAAGGATCGGTGAACAATCGAACAAATTCAATATAATCTTAATGCAAACGCACATACAAAAAGACGGGGAAACACTGATAATGTAAATGTGACTGAAGAGTAAGAATAATGGCTAAATGATTGTAGAGATCTAACACTACACGCTTAAAGAGAAGAAACTTTGAAATAGTTAAATAGTAAAATAGCCTTCTGAAATAAAAATCAAATAAAATAGACACAAATTTGGAATAAAGTTGAATACTTTACTTAAATGTAAATGCGAAAAAAAAAAAAATTATAAATAAATAAATAAAATAAAGAATTCCGTTTCGTTCTATTTTCTGAGCAGTTTTTAATCAAATTTGGTGTTTGCAGTAAGTCTCAAATTTTGTGTAACCAGGTTCGAACGCCAGATTGCCTGTAGAGGAAATACAATTTTTATTTTCCAATTTCTGGTATCTTGTTTCTTTGGTGTCAACACTTTCAACTATCGTGCATTGCTATAAATATTATTCTAATACCATGTGTTAACTAATGTTGTGTAATGAAAAACTAATTTTGTAGAGCGACTTCCAGTAATTCATTGCTATATATTCAGATGACATGTAAGAGGCTGTGCCTCAATAAACCATGTAAGCGGGGAATACATTTATACCATCTACATCACGAATGTCATTTCATAAACGATGATTTCGTACCTTGCTAATCCTTTCCATAATGTTGATTTCACATTTTGGCACAACACCAGCAATTCCAGGGGAGTGAGACAAGATGATTACAACTGGCACTTATTCGCGAAACGATCAAAGACAAACTTAACTTGAGCGGAATTTGAACCCAGAACGGAAAAACGGACGAAATGCCGCTAAGCATTCTGCCCGGCGTGCTACCGACTCTACCAGCTCATCACGCTATTCTTCCTTAGTATTAGAGCTTTTAGTTCCACCGAGGTCGGTTTTGTAGTTCATCCTTTCGGAGTCGATAAAATAAGTACCATCTGAATACTGAGGTCGATGTAATCGACTTAGCACCTCATTGCTGGCCTTGTGCCAAAAAATTGAAATCCGTATTAAAGTTATTAAACTAATCATGCTGCTGGATGTCTAATTAACATCACACACTTAATTGGCCTAACACAATGTAACTAATGCCCTTATATTGTTTTAATCTTTTATTTGTTTTTGTTACCAGACTGCTGCTCTGGTGGTGCACTGCCATGCTGAGTCTGGTCGGACAAACCAACCTCAGAACTTATTTTATAGGAAACTATTTGTCGAACTGTTATGTTGCGCGATGGGGGCATAAACGAACCATCTGCTGTCAAGTAATGGTGGGGAGTAACAAAAATGCAAAGACACACAAAGGTACATATACGTGTACTCAACACTTACACACACACACACATATATTGTTGGTCTCCCATGCTGATGAAGAAAATGGTTGGTAAAGTATAATTCTATATTCTTTACACCGATCTAATTCCGAAACGCGCGTACATGGGTGACCTGATATTGATTGATTTCCGTTGCCTTTCCCCTCTGTCTGTGTGGATTGTTTTCAAGTACTTTGGTTTTTCTGGGAGTCCCTTTTTAAAGTAGAAGAAATAGCTAAGGTTTTTGGCTGCTATTTCTAAACTTCGGTATGTGGTAAAGCAAATCTTTGCTGAACCCTAATTATAAAGTATTACTTAAGTTTACCGTGAAATGGTCCTTTTTCATGCCGAATTCTACTTGGTGAAATTATTGATTAATTCTTAATTAATTAATTTTACCCTTTGTTATTACACACACATATATGTAAGTACAGCAGGCTCTTTTGGTGTCCGTCTATCAAATCAACTCAAAAGACAGTGTTATGAAGGAAACGTGAAAGAATATAAGACGGTATAAAATACCTCATACACACACACACACACACACACACACATATATATATATATATATATGTATTTATATCAAAATATCACATATATATGTATAAATTTTTGCTCGTTAAAGAGCGTTTTAAATATGAATGCAAAGTATATATTAATCTAATAAGTGTATTGTGTTTACAGTTGTATTGTTTCTCAAATCTTTTATTGCATTCTTATCAGAATTTGTATTTATAGTAATCATTTTAATTCTATTTAAGCAGTATAATCTAGGATATAAAAACCCTCAACAATGCTACATAATTTCAACGAGACATGACTGCTATTGAAATCTATTTTAGATAGATACGAAGAAAAAGGCTCGATAAAGCTTCAAGATATATCTTCATTCACCGTTGGTGAAGAAATTTACACTGCAGTAACATATGTTAAAATATCTAACGCAGGAGTGGCTGTGTGGTAAGTAGCTTGCTTACCAACCATATGGTTCTGGGTTCAGTCCCACTGCGTGGCACCTTGGGCAAGTGTCTTCTACTATAGCCTCGGGACGACCAAAGCCTTGTGAGTGGATTTGGTAGACGGAAACTGAAGGAAGCCCGTCGTATATATGTATATATATATATTATATATATATATATATATATATATATATATGCGTGTGTGTGTTTGTGTGTCTGTGTTTGTCCCCTTAGCATTGCGTAACAACCGATGCTGGTGTGTTTATGTCCCCGTCACTTAGCGGTTCGGCAAAAGAGACCGATAGAATAAGAACTGGGCTTACAAAGAATAAGTCCCGGGGTCGAGGTGCTCGATTAAAGGCGGTGCTCCAGCATGGCCGCAGTCAAATGACTGAAACAAGTAAAAGAGTAAAAGAGTATATATATATATATAAAATCAAAGTTCTGATAAGAATTCTAAAATTTAATATCCAAACCTTATTTTGGGTAGATCCCTAGTAGTGTGCCGGCAGAGAATCTTCGATTTCATCTAACGATTACCAGGCATCATATCTGCAGTAAATGATGTTTGGTCGTTGGGTCTACGTTAGAAATTCCTCTAAGAGTATATATAAACTGAAACGAGTCAATAAAGCTAAACTTCATGACTGTTAACACTATATTCACTTAGTGTTTGAAGATGAAGCAAATGATATATTTCTAAAGGCAAGGAAACTAGAAAGCTTGCAAGTGGACTTATATTTAAGTGAATCGGATGTGCTGACAAATTTATACAATAATTATCATAAAGTACTTGACAATTCCCCCATTGTTTCTACTAAAGCAATATTTTATCAAACCACCAATACTTGAAGTATTTAACTTTAGCATTATATATCTGCTATATGGATTACTTTGCAATATATCGAGAGAATATATTATCACAATAGGAAGTACAAATACAGCATTATTTTTCACTGCAAAATCTAGATATGGCTTCCTTAATTAATTTTATAAATTATTTAATCTATTTATGAGTGACGACAATAAGACATATTGAACCATAGATGACACGTATTTTGTGTGATAATCTTTTACGTACATCTACTTAAATATGAAGTTATTTGATTAGGAGACATTTAACTAACTATACAATCTCATTGAAAATTGCATTAAGAATGGAAAAATTAAAAGTCAGTAAAATCTAAAATATGGACACTAAAATATTCTCCATTTTCACAATAAAGAGTATTCAAATTTCAGAATTGATCATTTATATAAAAATTATGTGTAACTAACAGTGTTACATATATATATATATATATATATATATATATATATATATATATATATATATAAGAACAAAACTTCTTCCTGTGCAATGGCTTGGTAGGGCCAGTTTCCAGGATTCTGTGGCGTATATTTACCCCGTCCATTTGGTGGAAGGACAGTACGTCTTACTTCATCATGTATTTCAGCTCCCTTTTGTTTCTATAACAAGGGAGAAGAAAAAGACTCACAGAGAAATATAAGCACCCATACATACACAAACGCACATAAATATATTGTAAAGACTGTTAAATTATGCCTTGGTAGGATCATGTAGCGTACGAGTATAATTGCATTAGAAAATAAGTATTAACGCTTCTTCCTGGTGTCTTCGGTTGTTAACTAAGTTACGAGGATGTAAACGAAACAATACCGGTTCCCAAGTTGAGTGGGTGAGAAACACCGACACAAAGACACACACATACACACATAAATATATACACACATGCACACATATACAGACACATATACACACATGCGACGGGCTTGTTTCAATTTCTGTTTACCAAATCCGCTTACACGACATTTATCGGCCAGAGGCACTCGCTCAAAGTACCACGCAGTAGTACTGAACCTAAAATCATGGAGTTGAGAAACAAGCTTCTTATCACCCAGCATCCTCCTCCAACCATATATATATATATTAATGAGGGTCATAATTTCATTTACTTGTTAACCAGACAATTTACCTTATTAAGCCCATCTACGTATATAGTCTTTCTAACAGGCTGTAATCCATGTAATCCAGAGATTGTTGGCTGAATGGAATAAGAAAGTCCTTGTATTACATCGATCAACAATTGCTACATTGAAATTCGATCTCATAAATAATGTTATGTTATGCTATAATATATGCAACGATATATTTATGAGGTCTAGAATACAATTCATTAGAATTATATATGAAATTTATTTGTAGATACTTGAATTATGTGCCGTTATTCCACTTAATTATATTGACAAATTTTATTGGAGATAAATTCATTTTCTTAATTATGAGTATATCAATTGCTTGCGAAATGTTCAATTGTAATGTTAATAAAGGCGTTTAATCATGTCTTTTTGTCACACGTAAGTTCGTTGTTTTCTGTTTTTCAAATTTCTTATTTAATTTCCTACAAAGGTAACCGATAACACCAATTGATAATTTGACAACAAAAAATGTCGATCTTAACAAATATAGCAGTTATATCAAAGCCGCGAGTGTAATGTTTGCGTTATTCTGACAGTATTTGGAAGGTGTGAAGTTTTAATAACACCGTATTTTATTATATTCAAGATAATCAATTACAGCGAATTTTTTCTTTATAAAACAATGTGTAATAATATCACATTTATAATAAAAATGCAAGAAATGTACAATAAGGCCTCGAAATGGAACAATAGATGTTTATTGGTTTAATACACAGACGGGGATAAATGCACAATGTACGGAGAAGGAGAGGGTGAAAGGAAGAAGAGAAGTGGGAGAGATAATGATAGACAAATACTAGGCGTTGAATAATCTATATACATTCTCATTGTATGTATTAAAGCATGTACCCCATACTTATGTGCATGTATATGTATATGAGGCGCAGGAGTGGCTGTGTGGTAAGTAGCTTGCTTACCAACCATATGGTTCCGGGTTCAGTCCCACTGCGTGGCACCTTGCACAAGTGTCTTCTACTATAGCCCCGGGCCGACTAAAACCTTGTGAGTAGATTTGGTAGAAGGAAACTGAAAGAAGCCCGTCGTATATATGTTATATATATATATATATGCGTGTGTGTGTTTGTGTGTCTGTGTTTGTCCCCCTAGCATTGCTTGACAACCGATGCTGGTGTGTTTATGTCCCCGTTACTTAGCGGTTCGGTAAAAGAGACCGATAGAATAAGTACTGGGCTTACAAAATAATAAGTCCCGGGGTCGAGTTGCTCGATTAAAGGCGGTGCTCCAGCATGGCCGCAGTCAAATGACTGAAACAAGTAAAAGAGAGTATATGTGTGTATGTGTTTGTATGTAAACACACATGTGCACACATATTTACGTAGACATAATTATGCATTAATATATACGTATTTATGTGTGTACGTGTGAGTCAGTGTATGTATATGTATAAGCATTATGTATACACATTATTTAATGTCTATGTATATATGTATATATATACTCTAATTTATAATTTTAATAATTATTACCTTTGAAAGTTATTTTTTTTCATGCTGACCACTTGATAAAATTGTTGTTTTATTTTTAAATTAACGATCTTATCCTTATATATATATATATTACGGAGATGTACTCGCATAGCAAGTAATTTGATCTGAGATCGTGTGCTGAAACGAAAACAATTGCAGCGTGAAAGGTGTTTATAAGCCATTTAAGAAACACACAAAAGCCGTTCGATTCACTTCAACATTAAGTTTAATTTGTCAAATATTTTCGTCGCTAAAATCCGCGACCTGTTCACTGACAAAGTCCGTGCTGCATCACTGAGATGCAGCACGGACTTTGTCAGTGAACAGGTCGCGGATTTTAGCGACGAAAATATTTTGACAAATTAAACTTAAATGTTGAAGTGAATCGAACGGCTTTTGTGTGTTTCTTAAATGGCTTATAAACACCTTCCACGCTGCAATTGTTATATATATATATATATATATATATATATATATATATAATTAATCATATACCACAATAAACACACCAGCATCGGTTGTCAAGCAATGCTAGGGGGACAAACACAGACACACAAACACACACACATATATATATATATATAACATATATACGACGGGCTTCTTTCAGTTTCCTTCTACCAATTGATTAATTTTAATTTTCTCCTGTTTACGGAATTAATCTTTATTTGCGTAGAAGCTTTGGCTGTTATTTCTAGTGGGTGAATGGCCTATTATGGCCGTTCCTTAATTGTTAATGTTGAACTTAAAAATGGTCTATGACTATTTAATTTTTTCCCCTGGGCCCGCTGGTGGCAATAAAATTCTACAAAATTTTCCTTGCCACCCTATATTGATTAATTATGAATTTTTTGGTTAATTCCGTAATGGAATCGACGGCTGATATCTATTTGCTGCCGATAAATTTGGCGCGAGTGCGACGATTTGAAAATTTAGGTCAGATATTGACTTGGCAAGATTGGGTATGCCTCGTGTATATATCTGTCCCGACTTGAGCTTTTCTTGCTGAAGAATCCGAGGCTTGGAGGATTGGCTTGATTTAATTTATCAGTTGGTTTACCATTAAACAGCGGATGAAACGGTATACCGTACAAGAAATTACGGGTAAATGTTTTTTTAATTTTCTCCTGTTTACGGAATTAATCTTTATTCGGTAGAAGCTTTGGCTGTTATTCTAGTGGTGAATGGCCTATTATGGCCGTTCCTTATTGTTAATATATATATATATATATATATATATTATAATTAATCAATATACACAATAAACACACCAGCATCGGTTGTCAAGCAATGCTAGGGGACAACACAGACACACAAACACACACACGCATATATATATATATATACATATATACGACGGGCTTCTTTCAGTTTCCTTCTACCAATTGATTAATTTTAATTTTCTCCTGTTTACGAATTAATCTTTATTTGCGGTAGAAGCTTTGGCTGTTATTTCTAGTGGGTGAATGGCCTATTATGGCCGTTCCTTAATTGTTAATGTTGAACTTAAAAATGGTCTATGACTATTATTTTTTCCCGCTGGGCCGCTGGTGGCAAAAAATTCTACAAAATTTTCCTTGCCACCCTATATTGATTAATTATGAATTTTTTGGTTAATTCCGTAATGGAATCGACGGCTGATATCTATTTGCTGCCGATAAATTTGGCGCGAGTGCGACGATTTGAAAATTTTAGGTCAGATATTGACTTGGCAAGATTGGGTATGCCTCGTGTATATATCTGTCCCGACTTGAGCTATTTCTTGCTGAAGAATCCGAGGGCTTATGGAGGATTGGCTTGATTTAATTTAATCAGGTTGGTTTACCATTAAACAGCGGATGAAACGGTATACCGTACAAGAAATTACAGGGTAATGTTTTTTTAATTTTCTCCTGTTTACGGAATTAATCTTTATTTGCGGTAGAAGCTTTGGCTGTTATTTCTAGTGGGTGAATGGCCTATTATGGCCGTTCCTTAATTGTTAATATATATATATATATATATATATATATATACTATCAGAGGCACCCGGCGTTGCTTGGGAATGAAATTGCTCCATATATTTCGGAAGAAAAAAAGCAAAATATGTAGTATAGAAATTTATTCTAAATTCAATTTTTTCTTCTATTGGGAAATTAATTCTGAATTCATAATACAAAACATAAAATAATAATAATAATAATAATAATAATAATAATAATAATAATAATAATAATAATAATAATAATAAAAGAAAATTCAAAATTTACCACTTATATGAAGGGAGATAAATTGTATCTCACGTAGAAGGAAATTACGTAAGAGTTTCTGGGTAAATAACATCTTGGTTTTCTGGTCTAGAGCATAGACAAATAACACTTTGAATCTACCAACCGTGGACCATGAGAAAAGTAAGACTCAAGTAAATGCAAGCCAGTAAATTCCGAAGGCTGACCTTGAACTTTAAAAATAGACATTGCGCAGCAAAGTCGCATTCGGGATTGTGTTCGTTTGAACTCAAATGGCATGTCTGTTGGTTTGATTGGAATTCTTGGAATGAAAACCTGTTTCCCAGATGCACATCCAGTGAGGATGGTAGCTTCTATCATAATAGGTGATAAAGTCTCCACAATCAACCTTGTCCCATTGCATAATTTACGAGGATCTAATTGTCGCCCGTCACGCTACGAGAAGATTTCGTTGTTTCTCTTAACATTTCTTTCCCTATTTTCTTCCATGTGTCCATATTTTGTATTGAAATATCGATTCCAGTAACCAATTGAAGTTTAATATGTATTCCATTTATTTTTACGTGTACGAACTTTCTTATTAGGGAGATAATGAGCACTCTAGGATTTTTAACGTTTGGCCTTCATAATTTTGCTCTGCAGTGTGAATTCCTGTGACCAATTCTTTTGCAACTGTAACATTTTTGATTTTTAAATGAACAGTATTTTCTGAAATGCACCCCCCCTCATCCATAACATGGATTAGAATGAGGTGCACTTTTCTGTTTGTACTTTTCCTGTCGGCATATCCGTATTTTTTAGGAATCCTTTTCTTGAATTTTTTCTACATCGTGTGCTAGGTTTACCATCCGTTGACATTCTTCTGCCACGGCCTGTAAGGTTAGATCTTGGTTAGCTTGTTCCAATTTAGAATGAATTCTGGCGCGAATTTCTGTATCTTTGCTTCCTGTAAGGCCTTCTACGAAAATAAAGACACTTGCACATCTCAGGTGTAAGTTCTTTGAAATCGCGATTCAAAGATATTGTTTTGAGCTGAGTTGGGGTGCTAGATTCCCTTGTTCGAAAATATAAGGACACAGATCGGGTCGTACAGCCAGCTGGAGATGTTTCTAGGGATTGGAGATCAGTAAGTACAGTATTGTACTTCGTGCGCATATATACACACAAATAAGAAAGTGTTAGCTAATGTATATGAAATACCACAATTTTAAGTTAGATTGGTTTCAAATATTGCTGCAGGGCCAGCAATTTTGAAGTAGAGAGTAATTTAATTACATCGACTCCAATTTACCAACCGGTACTTATTTTATCGATCCAGAAAGGATTAAAGTTAAAGTCAACCTCCTTAGAATTTTAACTAAGAACGCTAAGACGGGCGAAATATTGCTCAGCATTTCTTCTGGCATGCTAACTATTCTATCAGCTCACCCCCCTTATTCTAATTAAAACTCTTGCAATCAACGGAAGGATATAAAGTTTTGGCGGTTAAAGGTACTAAAAACGTATTAATAGATATTTTCATAATATGAATTTTCAGGAGTGGCTGTGTGGTAAGTAGCTTGCTAATCAACCACATGGTTCCGGGTTCAGTCCCACTGCGTGGCACCTTGGGCAAGTCTCTTCTACTATAGTCTCGGGCCGACCAAAGCCTTGTGAGTGGATTTGGTAGACGGAAACTCAAAGAAGCCTGTCGTATATATGTATCTATATATATATATATATATATATATATATATATATATATATATATAATATATGTGTGTGTGTGTGTGTTTGTGTGTCTGTGTGTCTGTGTTTGTCCCTCCCCCCAACATCGCTTGACAACCGATGCTGGTGTGTTTACGTTCCTGTAACTTAGCGGTTCGGCAAAACAGACCGATAGAATAAGTACTAGGCTTGCCAAGAATAAGTCCTGGGGTCGATTTCCTCGACTACAGGCGGTGCTCCAGCATAGCCGCAGTCAAAATGTCTGAAACAAGTAAAAGAGTAAAAGAGGATATCTCCCTATCCCTGAAGAGATTTTATGGACTCTCGCTTCCATAACTTTGTCTTATTTTTCCTTATTAAATTATATTCACATTCACCTCTTTGCAACCATTTTATAAATGTCTTGATGCTATTAACAACCGCATCTCAATTTATTGTACTTGACATGTATAAATGCACACACACACACACACGCATACAAACACACACACACACACACGCATACAAACACACACACACGCATACAAACACACACACACACACACGCATACAAACACACACACACGCATACAAACACACACACACGCATACAAATACACACACACACACACGCATACAAACAACACACACACGCATACAAACACACACACACACGTCTACAAACACACACACACGCATACAAATACACACACACACACACGCATACAAACACACACACACACACACACGCATACAAACACACACACACGCATACAAACACACACACACACGTCTACAAACACACACACACGCATACAAACGCACACACACGCATACAAATACACACACACACGTCTACAAACACACACACAGGCCTACAAACACACACACACGCATACAAATACACACACACACACACGCATACAAACACACACACACGCATACAAACACACACACACACACGCATACAAACACACACACACACGCATACAAACACACACACACACCGCATACAAACACACACACACACAACACACGCATACAAACACACACACACACGCATACAAATACACACACACACACACGCATACAAACACACACACACACGCATACAACACACACACACGCATACAAATACACACACACACACACACACACACACAACACACACACACACCACACACGCATACAAATACACACCACACACACACGCATACAAACACACACACCACACACACACGCATACAATACACACACACACACAGGCCTACAAACACACACACACGCATACAAACACACACACGCGCATACAAATACACACACACACACAGGCCTACAAACACACACACACGCATACAAACACACACACACACATATATATAGATTTATGTAGGGACAAAATTGTGTGTATGAGTGTGTGTATGCGTGTGTGCTTGTGTTTCTATGCGTGTATGCAATGTACGCCCGTCTACACTCGTGTACGGCACATGCTGCATGCGTAAAATGTATTGCTGCTATCACTGCTACACGTGTGCACACACACACACACACACACATCCACACACACACACACTCACACACACGTAGCCACATGTACACGTTCACACAAAAAGAAACTGCACGTATTTGCATTAGACTTTTATAGTTGTACAACGAGCTTCGATTTTTCTAAAAATCCTCACTCAATTTCCTATTACATATTTATTATGTCAAACAGCCCTCATGCGACGCTAAGTCTACATATTGAGCAATCCACTGCGACTGGAAGTCTATATACTCTATAATCCGCTGCAATTACGTTGTTGCCGGTCGTTCATTTTAACTCAAACTTTTGCATTTACGTCTAGAAAATTAAATGAGACAAACTAGCTGCGAAGCCATTGAATTATTACTCTGATATAAGTTTCTGAGGAATTCAGAGGTGACATTACTACACTACTCGACTAGAGTAATATGAGTTAGTTCACAATGTACATAGAGACAGTGCTCGAATTGAAGAAAGTAGTGTGCGGCGAATGGTTGTGAAGAATAAAAAACAATTGTTAGGCGGGGACATTAGATAAATGCCGAGAGAAAGAAAGATATATATAGTGTCAATAGACAGCTTACCGAACTACATCCAGGCAATACAACCTCATATCGCCAATACAATAATAACAACTTTACAGGTGCATAAGGAGAGAGAAAAGGTCCTCAACGCCCACATGATGATGTGGACAATTGTTCTGGGCCCCCAGAAACGTACAGCAAATAATTTCGAAGCCTGGAACAATGATATCCCGGCACTGTATGGACATAGTCACAATAGACTACCCCACTCTGGCCGAAATAAGATTAAGATTAATGTAATAAATAAATAACACTGAAGCAAAATAACACCAAATATATAGTGCGTGTGTTTTTATTGGCTAAACTGGCAAAATGACCATTACGAAATACAACAATATATATATATATATATATATATATATATATATTATATATATATATATATATAGAGAGAGAGAGAGAGAGAGAGAGAAGAGAGAGAGAGAGAAAGATGGGGAGGGAGAAAGAATGAAAGAAAGATTAGAAAGAGAAAATATGTAAGGAGTAAAGAGGTGATTGAACAGGCTGATAGAAATTCAACGTGGAAAAAAAATGATAAAATGAATTGTCGGAATATCGTTTGTTGGGTCGTGTATAGTTCGTGGAGATTTTGTTGATCTGTTACGTTGTCGTTATCCGGCTTCGTTATATATTTTATTGTTATAGAGTAAAAAAGCATCGCCATTACAATTGGTGATACAACACTCCCATCCATCCATCCATCCATCCATCCATCCATCCATCCATACGTACATACATGAATACATGGCGCGATCAACATCGGATGTGCTGGCGTAGAGGACCATTTAAAAAGTCCGTTTTGAACGCCTTGCTCTAGAAATATGCCGATTTCTCCAGCCTAAATCGGTAACTGGTTTATTTCTCCAATAATTAATAAGAGGAATACCTTTTACTCGCCATTGTAGGACTATCCTGAACAGATTTTAAAATATACATCTACACCATGTGGGAATCTCGCTAACACGATTAGGGCTAAAACTAACACCACCACAGATGAAACTAACAAGGTCACCACCGATGAAAACAGAACTACTTCACCAGTAAGCTATCTAAGAAGACGTAAGTACTCTTCTTGTTTTACTTGGAATCAACAACTAAACCAAGATTTACTTTGCTGCTATGAAAAAACTCGAGATGATCCTTCAATCGGATACATGAAGCGGTTAAAACAACACTGGGACGAAGCTCATCCCAAACTTAAATAGCTGCACTGCAAAACGGCTCCGACAACAAGCATCTTTTGTAAAAAAAAACAAAAACAATGGATCAAAATCTGCCAGAAGCGGCGTAAAAAATAACGTAAACAACCCATCGCTCCCACCATCGCTAAATTCGAATGTATCTCTAAATTTCGTTGACTCAGTAGCGAAGACTGCGGAATACACCCAACTAAAAAGTATTTAAAATTTACAATTTACTTGCCCAAGGTGCTATCTCAGTCCATGTTTAGTTACGGCACCCACAACAGTAGCATACCGTTATAAAAAACGTAAGTAGTATTAGATTAAAATATTTGTTTGTGTATCACACTTAAAACAGATTCAACTTGAGTGAGCAAATTTGCCGCGGGATTCCTATTGTGATAATATATTCTCGCGCTATATTGCAAAGCAATCCATATAGCAGATATATATTGCTAAAGTTAAATACTTCAAGTATTGGTGCTTTAATAAAATATTGCAAAATCATAAGATTATATCGGTGGCTGTCAAAAATTGTCTAACGGTGGTCGTGAAAATGCTAGCTGCGTATTTTGCCGCATAACATGCACCCACTGCCAACCGCATGCTGGGTAATACCGGTCGTTACTCCTGTAGGAAAATGCTGACTGAAAACACCACTGGTTTTGTAATTAGCCGCCCGACTGAATAGAATTCCGTTATATACAACATGAATAATCCTAAACCAGGACTACCATGTTATGTTGGCAAACAATTTTTACTATGAATAGCATTAGATTAAAATAGACTACTGCGTATCATACTCAAAGCAGATGCATCGCAAATAGCAAATTAACTGTAGCATGTGTCGGACGATAACATCTCTGATGGATGTACTATGTTGAAAAACTAAAAAATATCGGATGTAGATAAAACTCACCCATCAGCGGCGGTGTGGATGCTAGATGTGCATTGCTGCTTCGTCGTGATAATTTTGCATATAAAACATGGACAGACATAAACATCTTAAATTGCAGCTAATGACATCGACATTTTAACAACGATAGCATTTAGAACTCAATTGAAATAACGAAAATTATGCATAAAACAACATCTGTGGGGTATTGGGGTTTGATTGCATTAGTTGTAATATCCTCCAATCTGACTGGACCTTTCGAGGCTAGAATAGAAATGGCCAGAGGCGAAATACTTTGTGGTATTTCGTCCGCCGCTACGTTCTGAGTTCAAATTCCGCTGAGGTCGACTTTGCCTTTCATCCTTTCGGGGTCGATTAAATAAGTACCAGTTACGCACTGGGGTCGATGTAATCGACTTAATCCTTTGGCCGGCCTTCTTTGTCCCCTCTTTGTTTAGCCCCTTGTGGGTAATAAAGAAATAGGTTTGTGTTTGAAAGATGCAAAAATAGTTTAAATAAAAAGTCTGTAACAATTTTCTGCTCCTGTGTCGGAGGGCGGTTTATTATAATTATTAGAATATTCATTATTCAAATCGATGTAAAATAAATGTTAGCATGTTTCACAATCTGTTGTACTTTGAGCAAAACCGTAAAATTTATTGAAGGACAAATTTCAGAAAATATGTGAATGAAAGAAATTACAAAGTTAATGTTAAACTATTGTAAATAAACATCTCTTGAAAATATTAATCTCAGAATATAAAATACTTTTCGTGTTGCGCATAAAGATATTAAAAAAATATTTTAGACAATACAGAAGCACGCGAATAAGAGACAAAAAACCTGTTTCATAAAAAATATTTCCATATTATGTGTCAAGATATATTCAATGTAAGCTTAATTAAATTTGCTGAAGAACAAACTGTTATTTATGTGCATAGCTAAAGTTATTGTAATATGAGTTTAAAATTTTCTGTAAACATTTACGTAATGTAATTGGACAATAATGTTGTGAGATTGCATGTTGGCATTACTTTATTATCTCCCTTATTAAGAAAAATATATGTCAGAAATATCACAGGTTACAAACTTGCTTTAATTATTGCTATGTGGGAATGTTAACAGTAACTGGATATGCATATTAAACAATATATGCATTCACGCACCTAAGGACCAAATTTAGATCTCATGCTGTTCTAACATCCTATTCCCATCCCATACCAGTTTGCATATATATCACAGAAACAGGTTCCGCTCATTTCCCGGTGCATGTATTCCATTATTCGAATCTACACATTACATATATTTCTCTACATGTCTCATATATTTCTCTACATGTCTCATTTACTCAATCTCTACATGTCTCATTTACTCAATCTCTACATGTCTCATATATTTCTCTACATGTCTCATTTGCTCAATAGTTTTTCATTTTCCAAATGCATTTTAAAACCAATATTTGCAAACTTTGAATACAGATAGGGCGACCCGTGTAAATTCTACGGAATGAAAAAATGAATTAAAAGGACTTATTTCAAGGACCTGTTTGCACTTTTATAACATTTTTAGTCTAGCTTTCTTTAAATATACTTTGTCTACATCAATTTCCTCTCGTTTCTGACGGTGTTCTCGTCTTTCTTTTTCTCTTTATATCTTCTCATTGTTCCCCTCTGATCCGTGCTCAATATTTGCGTTTCTTTGCTTGAGTAGCTTGAAGTCGTCTTTCTAGTGAATCCATAGTTTAAACTAAATGAAACCTTTTTAAACAAATATCAATTTTCAATAGAGCAGACAATAATTGCACTTATACGTATGCGTTAGCTCAATAAAATAATACTTCTCACTATCAACACACCACCACCACTACTACCACTAACCCCCCCACCACCACCACCACTAAAACCACCACTACCGCCGCCGAGACTACCGCTACTACCAGCAGTAACAGCAGCAGCAGCCATCACCACCACCACCACCACCACCACCAAGAATACTACCATCATCATCACTATAGTTTTCAGTAACAAAGCTCATTTCATCCCAGTTGTTTGTTTTTTTCTTGCTGTCAATGTATCACTACTCTGACAATGCAAGTTCTATCTACCTCCTTCTCTCTACCTCTCTCTTTCTCTGTATAACTGTCTCCTCTATTCCTCTCTCTCTCTCTATCTGCCTTTCTTTAATCCCACCACCAGAACATCAACCTCTACTAAATATTGCATCCTAAAATAGAACGCCATCAAGGCTTGAGAAGCCAACAAGGGGTAGGAGGCATCATCATTTGAGTAGGTATTATTGGAGGTAATATGGTTAGTCCTTGGAAAGTGGTGGACGGTGTTAAAATGACTGCGAATGTTTACATAGCCCTTATGAGGGAACACCTTCAAACTTGGTTAAAAAAGCAAAGGATCACCTTCAAGACAACCATAATATCCATGCAAGATAATGCACCCTCGTGCTCAGCGAAGAAACCCACAAAACTTTGCAACAATTAGGCTCCTGTGGACCTCGGAAGATGAAGTGGCCTGCCTGTTCCCACGAGTTAAACCCAATAGAAAACTTGTGAAATATTCTAAAGTGATGAGCCTACGAGGATGGATACCAATTTAGGAGCAAGGATGAACTATGGCAGGCAATAGTGGATGTATCTCTTGGTATAACATCAGAGGAGAGAAGAAATTAACACGTTCCGTGGACCAGTGCCTTTTCCAGATTATTTCAAACAAAGGCTCATCTATCCCTTATCTTGAATTTTTTCTACATCGTGTGCTAGGTTTACCATCCGTTGGCATTCTTCTGCCACGGCCTGTAAGGTTAGATTTTTGTTCGCTTGTTTCAATTTAGAATGAATTCTGGCGCGAATTTCTGTATCTTTGCTTCCTGTAAGGCCTTCTACGAAAATAAGACACTTTCACATCTCAGGTGTAAGTTCTTTGAAATCGCGATTCACAGATATTGTTTTGAGCTGAGTTGGGGTGCTAGATTCCCTTGTTCGAAAATATAAGGACACAAATCGTGTCGTATAGCCAGCTGGAGATGTTTCTAGGGATTGGAGATCAGTAAGTACAGTATTGTACTTCGTGCGCATATATACACACAAATAAGAAAGTGTTAGCTAATGTATATGAAATACAGTTTACCTATAATTTTAGAACGATTTTCTTTTTGTTTATTTCTATTTCTTCTTATTAAATTGGTATTTTCTTTTTTTTCATGAGTTTTAATTACACCTCTCTGATAATTTGAAACTGGACGTTTACGTAAATTTGGTAAATGGCCGCAGTTTCTGTGTTGTTTTACGGAACCTCACGCTTTTTACACACCACGCGCATATACCTGTTGCCATTATTCCTTTAAGATTCAGTTGAATTCCAACGAGCTGTTTTTAAATAAAATAAAAAAAGGTTACGCCGTTAATAATTAGAAACATAGTGTATATATATCTACGTATGTATGTATATATATATATATATATATATATACACACACACATTTATAAATGTATCTTCACTAACGCCATGTTCATCTGCACCACCACATCCACCATTACTATTATGTGCATGATATAGCCAGCAAATGGCAACAATAGACGTTTTAAAATATTGTAAGCAGACAAAAATTTTACGCGATTATAACGCACGTTTGTTCACAATTTTTACTGAAAAAAATTTTCGACTTTGGTTTCATCTTCTAGAATTTTGTCTGCGATAACAGCCACGCATTACATCAATTTTAGG
This sequence comes from Octopus sinensis, assembly GCF_006345805.1. Taxonomy (NCBI): domain Eukaryota; kingdom Metazoa; phylum Mollusca; class Cephalopoda; order Octopoda; family Octopodidae; genus Octopus; species Octopus sinensis. The sequence continues at coordinate 33,859,851 of NC_043017.1, read as the reverse complement.
AATTATTGATATCGCCATAGCAGCATAGTTTAATGCTGAGATGTCTCAGTGTTTGCAACAAAGAAAAATCAGATGACTGAATCACTCGGCAGGATAAAAAAAAAACACAAACACAGACAAACAAACACACCAGAATTTGTAGAATGACGTCTGTATTTTTTGGTTTATGTGAGCCGTACATAACTTAGATAGTTTTTGATTTCACATTAATTCTTCTTTCGAAAATAACATTTCATTTTCTAGCTTTCACTTAAAATAAATAATTAATTCCAAATTTATAACTAATTTACTCATGTATATTCCTAGTCAACCAGGCGGCAAAGCGTATTATCTTGTATTTGATTTCCCTCTCTGATGCATTTATTGTATTTTCAATTTTTTATGTTTCTCTCTCTCTCTCACCCTCTCTCTCTCTCACATACACACACACGCACACACACACACAGAACACAGCACATTGATATGAACTCAAAGCCAATACGTGTAATAATTTAGTTATGCACGCAAAAAATGCAGCTACAGGAATTTAGCTTTCTCTGCAGTTTTCTTTACACTTACCTCTAAATTTGAGGTGCATATTATCACGAAAACGAAACGAAACATACTTGGAAAATGCTAAACGAACATATCTTAATTCCCTATAACGTTCCATGAATGCCGACATGACTATGTATTTAAGAAGATTCATTCATATACACCCGTTTTCCAGTTCGATTACTTTGTGTGCAACTCTTTTAAGACGGTTCTACAATACCTCGGGGCAACAAATACATTCAGTGTAAAATTTCCTAAATGGACACTTCTCGGAAACCCACCACAATGTGTTTATGTTTCCTTTTTTTCTTCAAAATCTGAGTTAATTTTACCCTGCCACCATCTTTGTTGTAAGGTAGGGAAGGAAATCATCTTGTCTTATTCATTATATTTTAAAATCTTACGAATGTCTTGCAGATTTTTATCGTCTCCGATATCGTGATTGTGTCTCTCCCTCGTAATTATTTGTAATATAGTATTTTACTCTCTTTACTCTTTTACTTGTTTCAGTCATTTGACTGCGGCCATGCTGGGGCACCGCCTTTAGTCGAGCAAATCGACCCCGGGACTTATTCTTTGTAAGTCTAATACTTATGCTATAGGTCTCTTTTGCCGAACCGCTAAGTTACCGGGACGCAAATACACCAGCATCGGCTGTCAAGCGATGTTGGGGAGGGGGGACAAACATAAACACACAAACACAAACACACGCACACACACACACACACAAGAACAACATCAACAGCAATAATAATGATAATAATAATAATAATAATAATAATAATAATAATAATAATAATAATAATGATAATAATAGTAATAATAATAATAATAATAATAATAATAATAATAATAATAATAATAATAACGACAACGACGATGATGACGATGATGATGGATTCTCCTGTCGAAGACGACCTATGAGCGTTCAGTGTTTGCTAAACGAGTTGCACAAATGATTTGTTTATAGTGATCAAATGTATGCGCTGTACATTAGCTCATTCTCTCCATCAAATCAATATTGCCTGAATAGAGGTACAGTGTACCTCATGTCAGGTGTCGAGGTGATAGCAAAGTAACGTGAGTTGAAGTGTTTTGCTGAAGAACGCAACTCAGCGCCCGATCTGGGAACCGAACACATGATCTAGCGATCGTGAGTTGCAACATCCAAGCCACTAGGCCATGCGAATGCCTTTTATCAAATACAATGTACAAAGATAGTCAGGCCAATATGAAAATAAAAATTACATCATGCAAAATGGATGGTTCACAACGATGAACAACAATAATGATAATAATTCAAGATTAAATGAAATTATGAAAATACATGACAAATTTATGCATAAACAGTATCATAGCAACCAACCAAAGGTAATTCGAAGAAATCCGTAAACTAGGTGGCCAGGATTACTCCGCAAACTTCAAGGAATCTACTTCCTCTCTCCGAGGTTCTTACCTCCTGCTTAGAAAAAGGCTTGGCCCAGTCGGATACACTATTCGTGACCCTCTTAACCACTTTTCATAAATTACACTAGAAGACATTATCTCTTCCTCTACCTCCTTCTTACTATTCAATGATACCTGAAGAATTTGATGAGAGTTTGGCCATACAGGCAAATGCTTGATTGGAAAATATTCAGACGATAAGCCACACAACTTTTTTCGCTTTTCGCTACGGCTACCATTTTCCCTAAAATTTTAAAATTTGTGTTGAGGAGATGTGTGAATCTCAACCTTTCGATCACGTTCCGCTTGATCGGATTCTTTCTCAGCAAGTGTCAAAACATCTCGGCTAACTCTCAGTGGAAATGTTCTCAATGTGTTGCTCTGGCACCTGCTGTGGTAGACATCAGCCAAATCAGATGGGAACAAATATATGAAGTGGAAATATAGTTCATACAACAAACCATGCAATCTTGGCGATTCTCGCATCACTTAGCAGCTCAGTCTATCCACCGTCGTGGTAGGTCTCAAAACCTGCAGTCTCAACTCCACAGCGCCTTAAATCATCTGATCTGCTTGGATTTGGAGAGTTATGGACTTAGTAATGTACTGATTTCTAGCACTGTTATCGTGCTGGACCTCCACTCCACGTCATGGGCGACCTTTGAGCTTTCATGTTTCAGCGCACGCCACAGAGCTCGTACATTGCAAACTTCTGCAACTCTCACGTCCAAATTCACAAAATTACAAAATATGCAGATATTTCTGGCCTTGTTTTAAATACTGAAATGTTCGGTGGCTGCAAAGCTCCTGTTGTATTTGTGGTATAAGTATAATTATCATTTTTTAAAATCATGGTCCATATAGTCATAAGGCTTCGTGCTGTTATATATGCATAATTCTTTGTCTGTTGTATTCGCCAGTAGTTTAATAACAGTACTGGGGCCATATAGTCATAAGGCTTCGTGCTGTTATATATGCATAATTCTTTGTCTGTTGTATTCGCCAGTAGTTTAATAACAGTACTGGGGCCTCCAAGATTGAGTGGTCTCAATGATAATGACGCGAAGCCACTATGATATTTTGGCTCATTTCACGCACAGAAAACGTTTGATGTGCCAAAACCCTCTATGTTGTTGATATTATCTGTATTGCTCGATATATTTAAGTACAATTCCTTTATAATTTCAACTGGTGCATGTTTCTGTACACGTGTTCTTGACGTTGCTTTTACTTCAGTTTCGGTTAATATGATTGTGTTTTAGGTTACCAAATAGTGGAGACAAATCAATCTTTAAAGAGTTTTATAATAATATGAAGAAATTATAAATGAAAAGTAATCTTCTAAAAGCCCAGAATGTAATTATGTGACTGTAAGAAAATGTTAACGAACAACCTATTGAAAATAAAATAAATAATTAAGAATAAATGTCTTTGATTGCCAATTATAAAAGGAAATCATCAAATAAAATTACAAATTGCAAATAACGAAATCACAAAGAAACAGTTTTTAATCTCTGAAGTGTTTCAAAATAAACAGTCTACTTTCTATTGTCAAACTTTGTACACGTATTCATAATATCCATTCATAGAAACATATATACACTCATAGTGAACGGGAAACATATTGACTGCTCTCATCTACCTACTAATAAATGTTATGTTTTTTCGATAAGCATGAAAGTTATACCGTATTTCTTCAATGTGTGTTCGTTGCTATTTTGTGTAGAAAGTATTTCTTTGTCCTGGCACAAGTTATTCATTTTCATTATTTCTCCCAACTAAGAAGGGAATTCCAATCTATTAACGAGCATGTAGTTACAGCTTCCAGGATATAGACTCAACATTAATCTTAAACCGAACCACTGAAATAACTTTCACGAAAATTAACAGCAATAAATTAATAATAATTTACGAAAATTACAGTTCCCTAAACTATTTATAACCCAGTTCTGTACGTAACATTTTCTACTCACGGATGGAATTCGTGGTAAATACTGTTTGTAAATGAGTACAAATATAAACAGCACAAGTAAGGCGGCGAGGTGGCAGAATCGTTAGGACGTCGGGCAAATTGCTTAGCGTCATTTTGTCCGTCTTCACCTGCTGTTTACCCTAGTCGTAGTTATGGGACAGTGGTCAGTTACTTTGGTCAGTAATGTAGCTTGGCTCGCAGACACTATAGAATCTGTTGGAATGAGGCCAGCTGCGAAACAACGTGGTGGTCTTATGTCATTTACGCGTTCATTTTTGTTCATAGAGTTGGGAAGAAGGTCAATTTTCGATTTCTTAATAAAGTTACAGTTACTAACCTTCTTCCTATATTCTACAAATGTTGCTAACACGGCAGTCCAGAAAAATAGGACGAATGCTACATTGATAAGGGGCAATTACCCTGAAACTAGACTCTAGATGCCAGACCAGCAAGGGAAAGAGGCTGACCCAACCCCTGTTCAAAGGTTATAATGGACACAGGTTCGTGTGTCACAGCTAGCTAGAGGTGATGGCCTCTTGGTGATAATCAACGGTAGCATTCGTCCTATTTTTCTGGACTGCCTTGTTAGCTTGCCGATAACTATTAATATTCAGTACCGCTGCCATATTCTCCTTTAGAGACACTTAGAAATATTAATATTTATAATTTATAAATTTCCTAGAATATATAGAATTATTGCTTGTAAGTTGCTCAGAGCGAAATCCATTGTAAACGAGAGAATCCCTCAAATCAAATGTTCTCGTCTCTCTATGACAAAATCTTTCTACTTATTTGGAAACCAAAGGAGAGATACATACACGTTTTCATTTTACAGTAGGCGTCATCAATCAACCGTTGCCCTACTTTAATCCGATTGGTGAACCCCTCACCTTCTAAAAAAGAAAAATACAATTATGGAAAGATATAAAAACTAGCCATTCTTAGTTGTGTAAGTTAGTTTCTTTATGTGCAATTACTGCATATAACAGTCGTTCTGTTTATATGTTTTGTAGATACATATCTGTTGTTAATGATGGTGATGTTGCTTATGGTGATCTTGATGTTGATGATGATGATGATGTTAGCACTGGCGATGATGGCGAGGATGACGATAAGTATGATGATAATAAATGTAGCGTTAATATGTTAATGATAATGATAGGGAAAAATATAGCAAAGCAAAATCAGTAAAGAAAATCGCAAGGGCCTAAATTGTGTGGATTTTTATATGACAGCCTTTTTGAAAAAGTTTGAGACAAGAACTAAAAAAACTAAAACAGAACAATACAAAGCAAAACAGAAAGGAAAAATATTTCACAAATAAATAGAAATGTTGAATAGACTTAATTTTTTTTTTGTTATCGTCATAGAAAATTGTAGTTATTATTTCGATAAATTTATATCATGTAGAAAACTGAATTAAGTCCTTTTTCATGTCAAAAATCTATCAATCTGTCAAAATATAATAAATTTATATTTGTCGATCTAAATATTCTGCAATTATATAAACAGTAATAATATTATGAATAGAAAAGGTATGGGTTTGCATACATGTAAATATGAAACATGAACGAACATTAATATAAATTGATCAACAAACTTTAGAAGAAAATGTGGCCAGGAAAGAAAAGCAGAGAATAATATAATTAAGTGGTACACAGAGATATGCATACACAATCATACACTAGAGCAGTAGACACACTCCTACCTGTGTGTGTATGCACAAGCAGGTGTGCGTGTAGGTGTGTGTATAGAAGCTTGCATGCACTTATGTATATGTATTTGTATCTTTCTATCTATCTATGCTATCTACTCTATCATCTATCTATCTATCTATCTATCTATCTATCTATCTATCATATATACATATATACATATAATATATATATATATTATATATATATATATATATATATATAATATATATATATATAGAGATCGATAGATATAGATATATAATATATATAGACCTTAGGAATTACTCCATTTCACCTTGTGCAACCCACTAAATCTGTTCGTGGCTGCAAGCTCCTGTTTGTATTTGTGGTATAACTATAATTATTATTTTTTTTATCATGGTCCATATAGTCATAAGACTTCGTGCTGTTATATGTGCATAATTCTTTGTCTGTTGTATTCGCCGTAGTAGTTAATACAGTACTGGGGCCCTCCAAATTGAGTGGTCTCAATGATAATGACGCGAAACCACTATGATTTTTGGCTCATTTCACGCACAGAAAACGTTTTACAGCTTGGATTAACGATCGAATTCATAGACTTCATCTGCCATCTAGTTAGGCTAAAATTTCCAGCAAATTGCTTTTTTTAAACTCGTTTAAGGATAAATAAAACAATGGAGCAAATGAAACATTTGTTGCAAATATTGTTGGCTTTGATCATTTAAAAAAAAAAAAAATCTACACACTGCGAAGATCCAAGGAGAATCGTCTAGCGTTGATCAAAAAGCTGCAGAAACTTATCCTTACCAATTAGAAGATTTTCTCGAAGAAGACGGCGTTATACCGTCTCAAATATTTAATGGGGATGAGACGGGCCTATTTGGAAACGAATGCCTTCCAGGACTTTTATTGCGAGAGAAGAATCTTCAATGCCAAGATTCAAAGCTGCAAAAGACAGTATAACATCTCTGGGAAAAAAATTGTGGAGGAAACTGAAAGCGTAAGCCCAAGCTTAATTATCAATCTGAAAATCCCCTGCTTTAAAAGTAATAATAAGACAAAACTTCCTGTAATCTGGAAGCATAACAAAAAGCTTGGGTGACAGAAACTCTATTTGAGGATTTGTTTCCTAATCACTTTTCCCCCGAAGTAGTAAATTCCTTTCAAGATTCTTTTGGTAATGGATAATGCCCTTCCCCCCCAGTAATGCTGCATTTTTAAAGCACCACCATCAAAATATTAATGCTGCTTTTTTACCTCCTAAAGCAACATCTTTATTACAGTTATGGATCAAGGAGCCACTTCATCGTTCAAATCTTACTGTCTTCATTTCACCTTTCAAAGAATTATCAGAGTGACTGATAAAGAAAATGGTCCTACGATTCAAGAATTTTGGAAGAGTTTCAACATCCTTGATGCAATAAAATTGATAAAGAAAGCATGGGATAAAATTGCCGTAAAGAACATGAAAGGAATTTGGGAAAATCTCTGCCTGAAATTAAATTGACAATTTTTGAAGGATTTGATAATCTTCATGAAGGTCTTCAAAAAGGAACTGACACGATCATAAACATTGCAAAGGAACAGGACTTTGAAATTTCCCCTGAGGATGTTAGAGAAGTTCTTTATGCTGACGATGATGAAATCACAAGAAGAAGAAGAAGGAAAAGAAGAAGAAGAAGAAAAAGAAGAAGTAGAAGAAAAAGAAGAAGAAAAAGAAGAAGAAGAAGAAAAAGAAGAAGAAGAAGAAGAAGAAGAAGAAGAAGAAGAAGAAGAAGAAGAAGAAGAAGAAGAATCGCCTGAAAGATGCTTCTCTGCAAAAAAGCTAAACGAAGCATATATATATACACTTGTTAGGTTCGCCCTTCCTATCTGTGAAGATGACCAGGTTTGTAGGCCATGGGGTGGTGTATGAATCCAATTTTGCATAAAATCGCCGTCTAAAATAGGGGCATGTAATAGCCGAGTCAAGATCCAGTGGCGATCTTGATTTTCATGCAGCCCTTGACTCATCAGCTTTTCTGGTCAGATCTGATGCAGAGTGCTGTCTTCCAGGGTACACAGTGCTTCGTCGCTGTCAGTGGTCCTGTACAGAATGTACCCCAAATACCCTGCTGTAAGTAGCACATTTTCAAAGAGGTTTTCAGTGTTTTTCTATCTTTTTTTTATCTATCACGTGACCGAGAGCCAACTCTAGTTTACCAGACAAGATATGATGGGGGGTCTGGAGTCGAGCATATGCACTTCAACTCCACTCCAGCATGGCTGAAATTTGCTTAGGAAAACATAAAAATATATACTAGACACACACATACATACAGACACACAAGCACGCACACACACACACACACACACACACACACACACACACACACACACACACACATATATATATATCAGTATGTATCAATCTATATCTACACACGCACACACACACACATATGCACACCCCAAACATATATATATAAAATATATGTAATTCTCTTGATGCACATGAAAATCTATCAATAAATTTTAATTTGCTAGTTTGCATTCGAATTTGATACTACTTTCGGTCTTTCAAATTGCTATCAGTTTCTAAATATTGTTAACTTTCCAGACATAATTCAAAATTTTAATATTGTTTACTCAGAATAAATATGAATTCGACATATCTAAGCTTGTTTATTTACATAATTCTTGTTTCTTTTATATCTTTCTTTTGTCAATACATTTGTAAGTTTTAGAATATAAATTGAAATTTTTTTATTGTTATTTTCCATGGCGTTCTCTCTTCTAGAACATTTTTCTAGTTCCTCATTTCTTCTTGAAGTACTCCACATTCTAATGGTATTCCTACATGCTATTTCAAGCACTTTCACCTTTTCTTGATAACGTTGATGATGATCGACATTCTTAATTGCCTTCTCACCACATTCCATTTAATTAATCTTATTTTTCCTTGTCCATTATGTAGGTATCTTCTAGAATGTTCTTCTTCTTCTTCTTCTTCTTCTTCTTCTTCTTCTTCTTCTTCTTCTTCTTCTTCTCCTCCTCCTCTCCTCCTTCTTCTTCTTCCTCCTCTCCACACATTCTCCTTCTTCTCCTCCCCTTCTTCTTCTTCTTCTTCTTCTTCTTCTCCTCCCGCCTCCTCCTCCCCGCCTCTCCTCCTCCTTCTTCTTTCCCCCCCTCTTCTTCTCCTCCCCTTCTCTCCTTCTTTCTTCCTTTCTTCTTCTTCTCTCCTCTCTTTGTTCTTGTTCTTTCTTGTTTCTTCTTGTCCTCTTCTTCTTATTCTTCTTTCCTCTCCTCTCCTCGTCTCCTCCTCCTCCTCCTTCCTCCTCATTCTTCTTCTTCTTCTTCTTCTTCTTCTTCTTCGTCTCTTCTTCTTCTTCTTCTTCTTCTCCTTCTTCTTCTCTCCTATTCATTTTCAGATCAAACAATCGTTTCGAAAATTTTAATGAATAATTTGAGGAGTTATCTCCATACTTGAAACCATAACTCTACAGAAGGCACCGATACAAATCGAAATATAAAAAAAAAAACTACAACTGCTTCCCTTCTACACATTATCAGTCATACCGTTTATGTCTATTACCTTAGAGGAATTGCACATTTTAATGCGAGCTATGCTGCGGTCAGAAATTTTATCCAATTTCTTCACTTCTCTCAGGGACACTTCAAATATCATTGCTGCTCGGCCTTATCGTCTGACTAAACAAAAGTGTTATAGTTACAGCATTATCATTCATTTGTTTCAGTCTAAGGCAGCACGCCAGATATATAATTACCTCTCTAACGCAACTAATTTATAAAACTTATAGGTCAGTAAACAGGATGAATTTTCATCTTTTGTTTTCTCCAATATATTTCAACTCACATTGATACATATTTAGTACAGTCAGGAACGATCAGAACGTATTATTTCTGTATCTATGTGGTATTTGTCACACGCATACGTTTGTTAATATTTATGTTTCTTTACACATAACCATTAACGATAATATATATATATATGTGTGTGTGTGTGTGTGTGTATATATATACATATACATATACATATATATATGTATATATATATATATATATATATATGTATATGTATATATATATATGTATATATACATACATACAAGAAAACTACAAATTAGACATTTTAATCGAACATGATTATCCTCTTTGGGTAAAATATTTTCATTCAATCTTGAACACATCCCATTCTAACTATCATGTATATTATATATATATATATATATATATATATATATATAATGTATGTATGTATATGTGTATATATATATAATTATATATATATATATATATATATATTATATATATATATATATATATATATATATATTGTATTTATATTGAATTTGTTATCACTAGCGATCTCAAGATATAACTTTGGATTTTGTATTTTATGTATATAGTATGTATAGATAGATAGATAGATAGATAGATAGATAGATAGATAGATAGATATACGTGCATACACATAAATACACAGGCAAACACATTTATTCTCTGTATTAATATAAAACATCTTATCTCATTCATATTCCTGTTTTACTCATTCTTCTCTCTTCATTTATTCATTTAAAATTGTTTTCAGCCACATATCGTTCTTTTCTCCGGCATTACATTTGTATGAAATCAGAATTTCCTTGCGATGATCTTCGGTAAACATTTCCCTTTCACCCTAAACCTCATTGACTATTTAACCCCTCTTTCGATTTTCTTTTTTACTATTACTGCATTATGTACGACTTTTCTATTTATTATTGTATCAATCTTGTATTTGTTCTTTGGTTGACTCAATTGCAAATATTCTATTTTATTTTCTCATTTAAGCAAAAACTAATTCTAAAATGTAACGTCACCGAATTAAGACTTGTAAGTCGAGGATGGTGATGCTGATAATATTTGTAATGTTGAAGATGTTGTTTTTGTTAACGGGGTTGATGATGATGAAGAAAATGAAGATGCTCATTATGATGTTAATTTGTTGGTGAAAGAAAAAATAGAAACAAAAATAAAAACGATATATTTTTGTTATATTAATAATGGTTTCTAATGTAGGCATAATGCCAGCATTTTTGAGGGCAAATGTTTAGATGATATCGTCAACATCAATACTTGACTGGTACTGTATTTTATTAACCCCTAAACGATGAAACACAAACACGACCTCGATGGGATTTGGATGTAGAGACTTGGAAGCAATATCCACAAAGTGATTTTTCCGCCAGCTCGAAGATTTGTTTGCTGCACTTGTAATTAGGTATACCATCTGATGTCAAGAAAATATCTTGCTTGTCCTGTACCATCAAATATAACAAAGGGAAAGGAACAGGCTAAGATAATTAAATTCACAGCAGTGGCTGAGGAAAGCAGATCTTAGCGTTTGGATGGACGAATTTTACTACTGTTTTTATGCCAAAAGATCGGAGTTTCTTATCTAAAACTAACAAAAATCTGTAGTGAATCAGAATCCATTCATATTTGCAAAACATATGGATGATAGCAAATGAAAAGATACAAAATATACAGATTAATCACAAACCAGTTTCGTTGTTAGAACTATATACATTTTCAATCTCATGCGGACGTCAAGTGTATATTTCTGCACGTTATATTTTGCTATGACGATCACACTGACGAGTTGCGAACATCTACATTAGTGATTACGAAACTAATTTGTGATTAATTTATGTATTTTGTATCTTTTCATTTGTCTTGCTCGCTTACGTTCTGGCGTTTGCTAAATATTCTTGAGAACGTTCCTTTCTTAGTGGTAAGACCATAGGGGATCGACTTCTAGCATATGGATGTCCACTTAGTGGTCATCCCTCTTATATGTGTGTGTGTATAGATGTGTGTGTGTGTGGTATATATACATATACATATATATATATGTATGTATGTATGTATATATATATATAATATAATATATATATATATATATAATATATATATATATGTATACATAATATACATATATGTATACATATATACAGAGAGAGTGAGAGAGAGAGAGAGAGAGAGAGAGAGAGAGAGAGAGAGAGAGAGAAGTGAGAGATCACCTATGCTGAATTAGCACAATTGATTTTTATATAGTGATGTTAGTTAGTTAGTTAGTTAATTTGGCTCAAAAGCAAATAGCAAGGCCATGTAGGGGGACATGGAGTTAAGTACAGGGTGGTGTTCATGTAAAGAGTTCAGGCCACTTGAGGTCCAGGGAGGCTTTGAACAAAGCGGTCGTCGGCATCTTCACCATCTCGTCTGGCAGCTTGTTCCACGGATCCGCAACCCGGACGGAGAAAGCTCCTCTCCTTCCATTGAGATGAAATCGTCGCAGGTAGAGCTTTTCGGAATGACCCCGCAGCCGACGCTCCGGAGCAGGAGTGAAGAACAGCTCTTTCGAGAGGTTACACTTCCCGCTTATGATGTTGTGGGCGAGAATGAGATCACCACGGCGGCGGCGTTTTTCAAGAGAATACTTGTCTGCATATTAACCCACCCTCCCGCTGCAAAGCGATACTGCCTAAACGGGTGTATAGTTTGCTGCACGTCGTACGTCAAAGCAGCCTGAAATGAATTGACATCTCCACTTTTATGCGATTATTATAAAGCTGAGATCGGACAAATGTGTTTTTACTGCTCCAGAGATGGACTTTATATAACAGCTATCGACATTATTTTCAAGACAATTGATAGTATAATAACTTTAGAAACGTATCATTCTAATGTACTTAGAGGTCCCAGTGTGGCCGCAATATGTTTTAAGAAGCCAGCTCATGAATGCCAATCGATCAGAAATAATGCAGCTGCCTTGACTATGAATTAACCTCTTGATACTCTTTTTCCTCCGAAGAAACGTTGGTTTTAATAATAATATACTATCGTTTAATGTACACATACATACATGCATGCATATATACATATACATATGTATTTATATATATGTATGTTTATATACATATATATATGTATATATATATATATATATATAATATATATATATATATATATATATGTATAAATTCAGGGTGAATACTTATAAGTGTAAGCACCTGTATATACCAGCTAGTAGCAGAGGTGAGAGGGTATATGCATCAAATGAAATAAAAAATAAAAAACATCCTTTGTGTTCTATTTTTTATTTCATTTGATGTATATATATATATATATATATATATATATATTATATATATATATATATGTATATACACGTATTGATATATGTATGTATATATCTGTGTGTGTATACTGTACATAATATGTAAGTATACTTTGTTGTGTCTAGAGAGAGTCATCATGCCAGGTCCAGATACTGCAACAGCTTGGGTTTCAGAGGACCACAGCTCTTTAACATCCTCCCTAAATGCCTGAGAGACTTACATTGTGTGGATGTGGGTTTCTTTAAAACTAAACTGGATCTCTTCTTGTCGGGAGTCCCAGATGAACCTACCTCACAACAGGAGACACAGATGCAGGCAACGGTATCAAACTCCATTGTTGACCAAGTACCACGTATCAGAGGTGGATTCACAAATTAGCGTAGCACATTCAGCGGTGGTGCCCCAGCATGGCCGCGGCCTTCGTGCTAAAACATTTTAAAGGATTTTTTAAGGACTTTAAGGATGCCAATATGATTAACATACAAACTGTATCAATTCCACACATTCATTAAATATCAGATTTTTTGTCCAAATTCTTTCGTTGCTGTTTTTCATTGTTCTCGGTGACTATCGACTTTATAGATGGGCGCGTTCGTTTGTCCGTTTGAGATTTTGTTGGGTGGTGGGTATCTGTGTGCATACCAGCGTGCGTGTGCTTGTGCATGTATGTATGTATGTATGTATGTATGTATGTATGTAAATAGAGAAACAGATAGTGAGGCAACTAAACAAGTTTAGGCTTGACATATGAAATACACGTACGTATACAAATGTAAATAAATACATATATATAAGAGTATATACAGAGAGAAAAATAAATGAAAATATTCAGTAGATGAACATTCGTGTACAAGCATATAGATAATTATCTATTTATAGAACAAATTTACATGTGGTACAAAAAATATAGAATACAAAGGGGAGAGGGCATGGTATTTCGTGTTCAACAGCTGTTTCTCGGGGTTTGAAATTACGCATTAGTTTTTATAAACATTACTATAAAACCAGGCCCCATCTTCAGAGTGGAGAGATTGGCATACACCAACTGAATTAGGCACTATAATATTAGTTGGCCTAATTTATACATACATATATAATATATATATGTATATATATGTGTACATATATATATATATATATATATATATATATATATATATATATTGGCCTGCTCGCTTAGCCAGCGGGGTGGCGTCATTTGAAGGCTAAAACAATGCGAAGCGCATTGTGACCAGCGATGTGTAGCAACATCTGATAGCCTGGTCGGTCACGGTGATCACGGTGATATATATATATATATATATATATACGTAGAGAACTGAAGAGATGGCGGCGTGAATTTCCACATCGGCATCCGAAACTCGGAGTTTTATCATGGCTACCGAATAATTGTCACCAATTACATTTACAGATACATTCCTCTATTTACATAATATCGGGGTCTCTTTCTTTCTTTTGTTATCTTACCGTTTTTATCAATATATATATACATGTACTGTATACACACACACACACATATATATATATATATGTATAGCGCAGGAGTGGCTGTAATGTAAGAATCTTGCTTCCAAACCACATGGTTCCCGGTTGAATCTCACCGCGTGTCACCTTGGGCAAGTATTTTTCTCTATTGGCAAGAAATCCTGAAATAAAACTGAACAATGACATACATACACATATTTCTTTCAAGAATACATACGTACATACAAAGATAACTACACATTTCCTTGCATTCGTGGGTATACATTTATATACGTATATTATGTACCTACATTCATGCTTGTGTTTAAGTATGAGTATGTGTGTGCGTGTGTGTGTGTGCGTGCAAGCATGAATGTATATATCATATACTTTGAACATTATATATTCATACTCTGTGTGGTCTTTTTCTCGTGTATAATTTTTAAGGCCTACAAATGTACGAATATATGCGGATTTCTATGAGATATTTTTATTAGCCCAATTTCCTACCATTTGTTTATTCACATTCGATTTCACATTTAGTATATGTTTTTTTCGAATTTTCGTCTTGCGACAGTAAGTCTATATGTTTGTGCAATCCACTGCGACTGGAAGTCTATATACTCTATAATCCACTGCAATTACGTTTCTCTGTGTTGTTCAATTTAACTCAAACGTTTGCATTTGTGTCTAGAAAATTAAATGAGACAAACTAGTTCCGAGGCCAATAAATTATTACTCTGATGTAAGTTACTGAAGAATTTGGAGTTGGCAATGCTTCGTGCAGCGTCTGATGTTCTGAATTGGTTAATACAGGCGAAGTAATTTAATAAAAAAAGTAGAAATCGAAGGTGACAGTGTACAGACAATGTAGGTGAAGTATAAAACTCAGTAGATAGGAAAGAAGACGAAGCAGAGACAGGATGAATACGTATAAGATTGGAAGCAGTCAAATAGGAAAACAGAAAATTAAGCGCTGATTGTACGATGAGAAGATATGCATTATAACATGTTGAATACAGGATAGAGATTTAAAGAAGGAGTGGCAGACGGATCAAAGAGAAGAATAAAAGAGGATAAAGAGAGGATGACATGAGGCGGAAGTAAAGGTTAGTAATAAACATTGGGAAGAACTAGGAAAAGGAGAGAGAGAGAGAGAGAGAGAGAGAAGAGAGAGAGAGAGAAGAGAGAGATCTGGAGGTAATGTGAAACAGCGCGATATATACGTTAGTGTTTGTATTTAATAAGACAGAAAATGAAACTGTTAAATGTTAGTTCATATCATGATCAAAATTTAGCCGTAGAAAATGATTTAGTCTGCGAGAACACACACACACACACACCACACACACACACACACACACATATATATCTGTAAATGTAATATGTGACAGTTATTCGGTAGCCATGATAAAACTCCGAGTTTCCACCCCGACATCTTTTGTTGTCTTACCATTTCTATCAATAAATATATACATATATAATATATATATATATGCACGCACAGACACACATACATGTGTGTGTGTGTGTGTGTGTGTGTGTGTGTGTGTGTTCACTTCTGTTTTTAATTAAATTAAGTCTTAGTCTGTGGAATGAGCTGATTTTGAACAAAAATACAAAAACCCCGTCGCTTGAATGTTGTTGATAAGACGAGACATGTCTTGCGTATTTTCACTGTTCCACTTACAAACTGTATTTGTAATGCGCAAAATAAATGCTTGCTTGTGGTTTATATCTTCTTTTTCTGAAAATCCTGTCTTATTGAGATTGACTCTCAGGCGTTGACTCAAAAACCAAGCGTCCCAATTATTATTGCTATAAATGTGAATTTGTAATCTGGATATAGAAGCTGGAGATTTCCAAGCAGATGTTTTTACCCTCTATCTCTTTGATTTTTTTAAAGATATATTCACATCAGCTGCTGAAGATCACCACCACAGCTGACCTGTATGACGGCACATGCATTTTCTTGCCCGCTCCACTCATCAATATCCAACCTGTTATATTTACATTTGACAAAAATTTTGATGAGAATATGCCACCAATAGTCATTGTGTAAATATTTGCGTATAGGTTCGATACCAAGGGGAACCTTAGTATTTCTTCAAGGACAGTCTTTTTTTTTACGAATGGCATTGAATATTGTTGTTGCGACAACGTCATGTTGCATAGGGAGTTAGTACCTCCATGTCATTTTTGGACTGCTTCTAATCACATATGTGATGTCTCCCACAGAAATGTGACATAATCGACATTTTTGCTTGCATCTTGAGCTCGTCTCATTTGTTTACTAGGTATTTCATAGCAATCTTCTGTTCTTGGTTTGCAAATTCATAGCCATCGAAGAGTGATGTCATGTGTGTATGTATGTATGTATGTATGTATGTATGTATGTAGGTAGGTATATTACAAATATATACATGCATACAAACACACACATTATATGTAGTATTTCTTGGTTGATCACGTGACAGGCTTCTCGATCACTTTTTATAATGCTATTTACGCAGCTACCTTCACATGACTTATATATTAGAATTTGTTTTAAGTTTAGTGATCCCAGTCATAAGCTAACAAATATAATAATATGGATTGAATGAATACATAGTCCATTCGATAAAAATGTTTGCACAAAATCAAATGGTAATGTGAGGCAGTCATATGATGTCGAGCATGATGGATTTTAACTTCCACAACATTTACGTTTAGAGAACACTGACACTTGAAGAAGAAATTGAAATGATTTTTACTTAAGTTCAAGGAAGTATATATTTTGTGTAAGCTCAAATTCTTAATTCATTAAGACCTTTCCTTCCAGACAAACTAGGCCGTAACTTCTACAACTTTATCGATAATAACAACATTACCTTGTAGGCCAACACACGACGTTCAGCACACCAAAGGATTGATATTAAACGCAGCAGGATACGGACTGGCGCTGAAAAATCACGGGAAACGACATAATCAGCAAATTTTAAAGTTGCTTTTCAAGGAAGATATCTGATGGAGCGATTCTTTACTACAGCGACAGTTTGAGCAATCTATCAAGAAATAAAATCCTCTATAGTTGCAACTAATGCACATAGCAGCGATGAAGTTGCAGGTAGATGATCTCAAAATATGATTCCCTGTTATGCGGGAAATAATTATATGAAATTTTTCAGTACACATAGGCGTAAAATTACAGCTGCAGCCACGACATATATTAAATCATTTCACACAAACACATAAATCAAATTTATTTAATTTAAACACCCGTGAACGTTGGATATTCTTGCGACATATCTGTTGAATAACTTAATAACTTATGAAACAGTTACAGTATCATTACTGATGCAGTGGTCTGACTTACTGAATCTAACCGTGAAACATGATTGAAACGACACGTCTGATTAGCAGAAGAAAAATTAAGGTCAGATTTGTGATTCATACCACCTCCTTCATAAATATAGAATACTAATCGATAGTTTAGAACAGGAATGTGTAATATTTTTTCGAGTAGTAGGCCGCATGAGGTAAGAGTCTTTATAGGTAGTGTACTAAAAAAAAAAATTTAGGTAATTTTTCGTTAAAGGTATGTCAGTGACTCAGTGATTTTTTTTCGCAGATCGTACGGGTAAGCCTCTCCCTAAGTAGTGGACTAAACTTATTTTCTTTCCTTTGGAGAAAAATGCTTTCTACAATTGAATAAACTGAAGACTTCATATTAGTTTTAAATTTTGGCATACAACCACCGGTTTTCTGGGAGGGCTAAGTCAATTACATCGATCCAAGTGCTCAACTGGTATCTATTTTATCGATCCCAAAAGGATGAAAGGCAAAGTCGACCGCGGTGGAATTTGAACTCAGAGCGTGGAGATAGATGAAATGCCGCTAAGCATTAAGTCCAGCGTGCTAACGATGTTGCCAGCTCGTCGCCCTTTAAGTCTTGATATAATATTATCACTGATGATAGTGATAATAAAACATAACAGAATATTTTTTTTAAAAATGAATTCTTGAATAACTCAATGTGTTGAATATGAATGTGTCTATGAGGCGTGCGTTGAAGAGGAATATTTTTATAATCCGTGCATGAAAATTTACTAAAGCTATTTTTTGAGTTACCGGTGCACATTTAAATATTTGACCACTAAATAATTTCACTATCTTCTAACTGTTTTAGTTATTAGACTGCAGCCACGCTAGGATACCCATTTTAAAAATTTTTAGTCGAATATATCGATCCCGGGACTTAATTTTTTAAAGACTGGCACTTATTTTATCAGTCTCTTTCGCTGAACTGCTAAGTTACGGGGATGTAACCACAACAGTACCGGCTATAATCACAACCACAAAGACACACACACGGACACACACCCACACCCACATAGACATATATACAACGGTCTTCTTTCAGTTTCCATCTGCCACATCCATTCTCTAGGCTTTGCTCGGTCGGCCCGAGGCTGTAGTAGAAGACACTTGCCGAAGGTGCCAAGCAGTAGGAAAGAACTCGGAACCATGTGGTTGTGAATAAAGCTCCTTATCACATATGCACTCCCACTGCTTTTTTAAAGCAAGAGATGCTAACACAAACTATCTTCGTTGATAAAAAATTACCAGCAGTTTAAAATGTCGAAAACGTTACCTTCAAAGTGAGTTTACAAAATTCAAGGAACATCGTCTTTATTCATTGCACATTTTAAGTTTAGCTGGACTATGTTAAGCCATTGTCCTGGTGAAATGTTAACATGATTAAAGTTAAGCATCTCCACCCAATAAAGAAATCGATATACAAATTAACCTGACCTGGCAAGCTCGGTGGAGCATAACGGCGAAAATGCTGCAAAAAGGCACGACATTGACGACGGAATTAGTCCCATTAAACTGAATGCAATAAAGCCATGAACAATGCTTAAAAGAATGCATAACAAAATACAAATAAGAAATATCGTATTTATTATTCATTTGTTATTGATATAAATAGAAATATTTTACAATTTTAAGTATTCTTCAAATACTTATTGCAAAGTTGCAACTCGTAAACTGTCTTAAATGAAGATCCGACAATCTATATTTTTACAATCTATATTTTTACTATTACTTTCATTTTAGAAAAACAGAAAAAGATTTTCGCATTTATACATACTTCCTAACTCTATGGCAAATCTTATGGCGACGCACAGTATTTTATTGTAGTTCCATAAAGAGTTCCATAAGAGTTCCATAAAATTACAATAATCCTTTGTCTTTAAAGTTTTGCCGAAAATTTTCATAATTCTCAATCTCAAGTATTTCCATTTGCAGTTCCTTTCGGGTATTTTTTTAACATCAACATTAAATGGATTTACAAAAAAAAAAAAAAAAATTAAAACAAACTTCTATATCTTTGAACTCCTTAAATTTGATTCTCGTAGTTTTTGGAAATACTTTATCTCTGCAGCAAATCTATTGTATTGAGACTCCATGTGAATGGCTAGTACAGAGGAATAGAAAGCGTTGCTAATCTTGAGTTGATTCTTCCAAATCCGAAAATTTGTTTCAAAAGCGTTGGCATGGCAATACATCTCATGTATCAATTATTTTGCTTTTAACTTGATATTATTTAAACGATTTATGATATCTACGAGAAATGCAAGGACACAAATCCAGCTATTACCCTTTAGCTCGGAAACCAACTTACACTTCATTTCTAAAAGGGTGCTTACATCTTCTCCGAAGCTGCAAAATCATTGAAGCACCTCCCCTCTACTTAGGGTTAGGGTTAGCAAACTGCACAACAATAAAAGATGTCACCATGCCCCGACTGAAGTGTTTTTTAAAGAACTATTTAAACTAACGATGGTAAGTGCTATAAAGTGCTTTGTTTTATAGTGATCAAATATTTTCGGGCCGCACGTTACCTCACTCTCTTCATCAAACCGACGTTGTCTAAACAGGTGCATGATGTACCATATGCCAGGTGTCGCAGTGACAGAGAGCAACGTGAGATGAAGTGTTTTGCTCAAGAACACAACGCACACCCGGTCTACAAATTGGAATCACGATCAACCTAAACCATGCATATATATATATATATATATATATATATATTATATATATATATGTGTGTGTGTGTGTATGTATATGTATATATATATATAATATATATATATATATAATATATATATATATATATATAATATATATATATATATTATATATATATATATGTGTGTGTGTGTATGTATATGTATATATATATATAATATATATATATATACATACATATGTATATGTATATATATATATATATATAAATTAGAAAAAAAACCCACCTTTTATCAATTCAGAATGAACAATTAAATTACACCATCTAGAAAATTACATATAATAGAAATAGAAATATCAAAATAACAATAATATACCGATGATTAAGTAAATTGCAAAAAAACTAATAAAAACGTATATAATCCGTATATTATTGTTATTTTAATTTTAATATTTCTATTATATGTAGTTTTCTAGATGGTGTAATTTAATTGTTCATTTTGAATTGATAAAAGGTATTTTTTTCTAATTTATATATATATATATATATGTAAAAATATACAAACTGGGACAAGAACGCAAAACATTTCGAAGACGATACAAAAAACACGGACGGGACATTCAAAGCCTTCAATCTTCAGTCAAGAACCGGATCAACCTCGCAATTTCGGCTGATTAATCTTGAGATTGCTCCGATCTGGCCAGCCCCAAAGGAAAATCTAAGCCAAGCACATTAGATTCCTTGGAAGAAAGACTCGAATGTATACAAAACAAGGACGGAAAAACGGACGATGTTACACGAATAAGAATGCAAAAATACGTGAAAACAATAATGATAATGATAATAATATCAAAAACAGAACGTCACAGACAGGCGTCTTTCGACAGGACGAGTAAACTTGGAGCTGGCGTGATAGAAAAATGCCTTAGCGCAGAGAGAGAATAAATGTGTCTTGCCGCGACGACTGCTAAGCACGAAAGGCTGGCAATCGGTCAGTCAGTCACGTGTGAGGAGAAGAGAGAGGAAAAGAGGGACAGAGAAAATAGGGAAACAAGGAACAAAGAAACAAAGGAGGAGGAGAAAAGAGAGAGAGCGAGAAGAGTGGAGTGCAAAGTGTGAAATATATATGTATGTATATATATATATATATATATATATATATATATATATATATATATATATATATATATATATATATATATATACACGAAAGAAGGTTTGAAAATGCAATTTAAAAGATGTTTATTTACTTTACCGGTTTCACTCTTTGGAAAAAGATTGTCAAAAGTAACATGTGGAAGTTTGGTTGCGTTAATTATTGGTTGTTGCAAATTGCTACATTACATATATATATAATATATATATATATATACAGTCTTTGGTAACAGGGACATGTTAAGGACATAAAAAAGTTCAACAGGTTCCTTAAAATATTGGACACAAAAGATTACTACATAAATAATCGTTCTCAAGGACATACTTAAGATAGTTTCCAGAAGGAATTGATATTGGTACTGTATCTGTATATTCAAACATGCACAGAATATTGGTTGACACAGAGTATTATAATTCATATAAATATAGCCTTTGGTGACAACAGTATGTTGAGAATATAAAAAAGTTTAACAAGCTCATTGAAAAAATGGGCAGAAAAGATTAAAACAAATATATTATACATCTCAGGGTAATTTCCAGGAGGAATTATTAAAAAAAGTTCAGTATACACATACAGAATATTATGAGTTCAAAAAGATTTACATTATTGTAGTGGTGAGGTTGTCACTAACCTGTCCGTTTTAGCAGAAATGTGGAATTGAAAAGAATGTACCCGTTTTTTTTCTTCCACATGTTACTTTTGACAATCTTTTTCCAAAGAGTGAAACCGGTAAAGTAAATAAACATCTTTTAAATTGCATTTTCAAACCTTCTTTCGTGTATATAATTCCACTCGTGCGGTACCCCACAACTCCACTTTGTTATATACATATATATATATATATATTATATTGTGTGAAATTTGATTTAGTATTCGAAATTGAATTTTCCCTGTAAGTTAGGATTAATATTCCCTCAAATTATATATATATATATATATATTATATATATATATATATGTAAGCATTATATAAACGTGGGCAAATCTTTGGTGTTGAAAAAGGACTGCATGTTTATACTAAAGTGCTTAAAATTACCCAGAACTGGTGTATTTATATATGAGTGTTCATGTATATGTGTGCACTCACGCATGTTGGCGAACGAGGGCGCCAATGTATAAATAAATTCCTTCAAACTTACCCAGTTTGTAATTCTATTTGAATTAGAGAAATCAAAATGCAACTTTTAGATAAACCAGCCTTAATGTTTAGCCGCTTTTCTTCGCAGCAAAGAATAATTCAACAATACAATGGCAATTATCTTGAGACTATTGCAATTATATCTTCCACATTTTGTGAAGTGAATGTCAATAAAGGTTAACTTAGTTTTTAGAACCTTGTAAACGTTACAAACAATACCGTTTGTCCTCCTTACTCTCCAGAGAAAAGCGATTCTCAATAATTGCTTCCTCGCCTGAATATATAATATAATTTGAAGTTAAATTTTAAGCTAAACTTTCATGTGTGAGCGCAATAATAGCAAACAAGAAAGAAAACTACACTTTTTATAATTCTAACATTTATTCACAATTTCATATTTAATATTTCTTGTGTGGCGTGTGTGCGTTTGTGTATATGTGCTTGCGTGCGGATGTGTGTGTGTGTAGATATGTGTGTGTCTGTGCGTGTGTGTGTGGTTATGTGTGTGTGTGTGTGTGGTGTGTGTGTGTGTGATAGCGTGCGTGATAGCGTGTGTACCTGTAGTTTAGGGTAGTCGGTCTTTGCAATATAAATATTATATGTACGCATATCTGTATGTATGTCTAAGTTCGTACAAGTTTTTTTTATGTATGTGCGGTACATTCTTAATTTAAACTATGATAGCGATTACTTTATTATAAATGTATCGATATTCGCATAAGTGGATATGTTATTGTATAAACTATCATTCATGTTACACACATATATTTACATAATTATGCATATACACTTAGAGAGAAAGAGAGACGGGGAGATTCAGCATACTTATGCTCAAAGGCATCTACAATATGACCATCCGATTATTTGACAACATTATCTCATGCATCACATTTTGTTCTTTATTTGAGGTAGCAGTATTTGTTTCCAGGGAGACATGCTACCCTTTCGAGTAAATTGCGATACACTATACATTTTCTTACGTTGGTTTAACTTTAATGGCCTTTCTGTGTTAGCCTGTTTGTTTTAGTTTGTGTGTGTGTGTTTTTTTTTAGCTTGAGCAAAGGGAGAATTTACAAACCGATTAAAACTTTAACATGACAGGGATTATTTTTGATGTAATTACTGGTTGTCTGAGAGAAATCAAATGAAAATCTGACTCAAGAGACATTTTAATTGAATATAAACAAATATAACAATTCTTGTCAACGATATCAGAATGATATTATAGAATACAATCACAGACAAAAGAAAACCTATTTGAAACAACTTCAGAAAATATAAACTCATTTTTAAAGAGAGATCAGAACATAGATTATTGAAAAATATCACTGATCACTAAGGAAGACTTGAAAACTCAGTCAGTTCAGTTTCAACTTATCACAAACACATTTAGGTTTGCAGCACAGAAACTCATTCCAATCCACCGAGAAAAATTTTCTCAACAACGCAATGTAAACCTGGATCTCCAATAAAACCATATAAAACTGCATGAAAATTACGACCAACTCGGCAACTCCGAGGAATAATGCTTACTATACAACTAGGGTCCTTAAAATCCTATTTGAAGAACGTAAATCGATTAATTGCATCTCAAAGTACACCAATGTATCGATTAAATGCATTTAGAAAGAAAATGCAAACGATATTCATTTCGGATCCACTTTAAGAAAAAAAAAAAAGAATACATCCATAAATTACTGTCTCTTTCAGAAATATAAACTACATATATTCAATATGAGTGGGTTTGATAACCTTCGAATTGAAGAAGAACAGAATGGAAAGTACTATTTTTAGTGACCTCTGTAACTTGTAGGATTAGGAGACAGGTTCAACGATACATAAATATTGTTTTTTTCTTTTCGTGTGACAGTTAAATTTTATATGAATGAGAGATTTATTAAATATGACCAGGATAGCCGGACTTTAAATAAACAATTGCAGAGTAATAGGAGGGAATATTTAAGTTACAGAAACCATGTAATACAGTAATACAGTACAATAATAATACAGTACAATACTAATATTACAGTAATAATACAATAATACAGTACAATACTAATAATACAGTAATAATAATACAGTACAGTTATACTGTACAATATATATAAGAGATCGATACAGGGATTCATCGTATGTATGAGAATGATTGTAGAAACAGAAAAGGAAAATTCAGTTGGAATATTCACGCTAAGTAATTAACTTTTAACCTGCTCTGTTATACCGTGGTAAAACCTTCCATAGTTCACCAAATATTATTAAAGTACTTTCGCAAAGGTCACTATTGCTTAGTGAAATTCACTGAGTTCGACATTCAGAAGGTCCGCAGATATGTGGCTGTTTTTGAATATAGAAATCCTTTGGAGTTTTGAGTTTTTAGCCATTTGTATACTTTTCATGCCGAATGTAGTAGAACGTCTATTTCGAAGGCGAGTCCTATTCGCCTGCTGCATCCAATCTATATTTCGAAGGATGAAAGGCTGCTGAAATATTATTGATCTTTGTTGGTTTTTCCCTTCCTGCCCTGTTTGGATTCGGTTTTGTGGAAGTGACCTTTGCCCAGCATATATTCCATCGTCGATGACTGATTGACAAACATACATTTATATCGCTACAAGTGAAATTAATTTTCTTTGATTTATTGTGCTGAAATTACTCGTTATTAGTCTTTTTTAAACCCATTTCTGCTACAGCTGGTTTAATCCAGTTTTAAGTGATTTCTAAAGAAGGAATTCTTAACCAGAATTAATTTGGTTAATTTTCATTAAAGCGTGGAATATTTTAGCAATGTGAAAGTTAACATATTAAAGGAAATTGATGTCTGAATCGGATAACAGCGTGGCATCCATTTATTAAATACATACGAGTCAAGGATTATAAGTGATTTTGTCTTTAAATCCGATAGCTCATAGTGCTCTGCTACGTAATAAAGTTTGTGTTCTTTACTATATCTGTCAAAGTGGTCAACAATGAGTCAATAATGAATATTTTCGTAACTATCACGTGATCACTTACTTGGTAGCGTTTTGATGGTAGTTGCATTAATAGTGTTATTAGTGTTTTAGCTTTGATTTTTCTCCTGTTAATGGCATCTCGAGATCATTAAGATTGCAGACGCTGTTTTGGACAGAAATGTAGGCTTATTCATTTACCGTATAACACATCTATTTTTATTATTTCGGTATGTTGCAGAGTATGTTTCACTGAGGTCATCCCCCAGATCAGTGTCTAAAACTGTCTCTCTTACAGACAAACTTATGAAAATATTGGCTCTGTGATAAAAAGCCTGCTTCCGGGTTCAGTTCCATAATGTGGCACTTCGAGCAAGCGTCTTCTACTATGGGGTCGGGCTGACCAAAGCCTTGTGAGTGAATTTGGTAGACAAAAACTGAAAAGAAACCCGGCGTGTACACACACACACACACACATATATATATATATATACATAATAGATCGTTAGCTACTACACTCATTTCTTTCTCCCCTTTTTTCTCTCCTTGTTTTTTTCTGTGTATCTTTCTGTCGAAGAGCGTAGGCTCGAAACGTAATAAACTTTTTCTATTCCTGAGCGCTATACTAATATATTTGTTTGTTTGTACTCCACCTGCCTTCGTCTTTTGTTTATTTTCGTAAACTTTCCCTATATATATATATATATATATATATATATATATATATATATATATAGTGTGTGTGTGTGTATCTTTGTGTCTGTGTGTGTCCTCCTCCACCGCTTGATAACCGGCGTTGATTTGTTTGCGTTCTCGTAACTTAACGGCTCAGCAAAAATATTGATAGCATAAGCCCCAGGCTTAAAAAAAGTAAGTATTGATGTTGTTTTGAAAGGCATCAAGCAAATCCTCTCCGTTCTGGATGAATTTCACGGCGGAAAACATTGACATTTTTAATCATCACCCTATACATTACAGTGATTATTAATATTATATAACGGGAGGAAAAGCTTCAAGTATACAACAAAAATTTCTAAACTGAAATTAAATTTTCAAAATGTCAGTTCTGGCCTTACATTGAAAACTAAATAATTTCTTCTTTACACTTGCACTCAAAAATGGTAAAAGGTCAATTACTTTATTCGTAAGATGATATCTGAAGGAACAAAAGTAGAATATTATGTAATATCAGTTATTACAATGTAGAAAAATAAAGAAATACTACTGCAAAATATTCAAATCATTTTGATTTCCTATTCCTCTGTTACCTTCGTATTGCTTCATTATCACTCATGACTATTTCCTGACAAAATTAGTTTTCAATATACTTTCTTATTTTATGTTACTTTCATCGCCTCAGCAACAGCTTTTCTAATGTATTGAAGTCACTTTATTGTTGATCTAAATTCAAGGATTATTTTTCTCAGTATTTTATTACAGGTACAGTTTACTGATGACGTTAGTTGTTAGGAAATATCAAATTATATCACATTTATAGTATATTATTTTTCAGCATACATTAACATTTTACCAAACTTTCCCATAGGCATAACAAATATTCATACACAAATACATGCATTATTTCTATATGCACGCATACATGAATATATATATATATTTACATACATACACGCACACACACACACATACACACACACACACACCACACACACACACATATGTGTGTGTATGTGTAACAAAGTAAAGTTGGGTGTTACCGCACGAGTAAAAGTATAAGGATAAAAATCTGAAAATGAAGGAGTCTTTTAAAAGTATTTATTAACTTAACCGGTTACCCTTATTTAAAAAGGTTTCACAATTAAAGTGTGAGGTGTAAAAAATATATTCAAATCAAGTGATAGCGTTTTTGCCAATGATAAGAAGAGTTTTGAGGCTTTGTGTATCCTCTGTGATGAGTCAAGCATTAGTTTACATAAAAATATTCAGATTAGGTAATGAATTTTTATTACCTAATCTGAATGTTTTTGCCTTTTGAAGTTGAAGTATGTGGCAAACATATTTTAGGTAACCTAAAGCTCACTTATACCTAATCACTGCTTGGCGCTGATACTGTTGATATATACGTATGTATACGCTTATATATATATATATATAATATATATATATATAGCAGGAACAATTGTAAAAATGCAGAATGCTCGATTGAAAGAAAATTTTAATGCAATGAGAAAATGAAAAAAATATATAAATATATATTTATTTAAACCGGTTTTCGTCATAGTTTGACTTATCAAGAATAGTTAGGTGAAAAGGTTTTTTAAAAATGAGAAAGGGGAAAAAAAGTTTGACAAATGCCAAACTTCACACACCACATCCACCCCCAGCAGTAAAAAAATGTGCACGCCCAAACTGTGGGACATGCCCCCTCCTACTTGAAGGTTCTGAATTTACCTTCAAACAAGGTACGAAGTTTAAAATCAAGACTAACTTCTCCTGTTCCTCCGAGAACCTTATCTACGTTCTCACATGCGCTGGTTGCCAACATAATTATGTTGGACAAACGAGTCTCCCGTTACGTAAACAAGTAGTGGGGCATAAAGAACAAATAAATCTCCCGGAATACCGACAAATTCCACTGAGTGACCACATAGACTCATGCGCTAAAGACTTAAACCCCAAATTCTATATATTCCCCTTCTACCAATGTAAAGACGGCATCACCACACAGGAGAGAATTAACAAGGAGAATCTCTTTATTGAAAAATTCCAAACACAACTTAATATACAAACTCCTCGTTGATCAAACTTCCCTTTTCTACCTCATTCTTCATGGATGGACTCACACAAATATATAAGGATACCATAGATTCATCACTTCAAGCAAAAACTTATATTCTTTAAATATCATTTTTACTATTGTTGTTATTTCCATCATCTTTATTATTTATGATATAACAATCTGAAATGCAATTGTCTATGCAAATTTATATAATTAGAAAATAATATAAACAAAGTGTTAAAATCTGAAAGTTAAATTCACAAACAAGTACATAAAAAAGATAATGCAAATGAAGCTAAAATGACAATTTTATGATTTGGGGTTTTATCAGCAGCCTTTATTGAAGAACTCAAAAGAATTGTCTCCCCTTATTCACAACACAGGAACTGAAGAACCACAATTACTACTACTTCCTGTTTTGCCAACATCCTAAATTAAACCAAACAACACATGGCCTTACCCCATTGGATCCTAATACCTCAAGGTAATTTTTTCGTGAACAATCATTAAACTCAAGATACACAACGAACTCACAATGTATCGGAGTACATATTTTTTAATTTTTATACATATTTACTATTATTCTTTTGCAAAAAACAATGCAACATTTTTTCCCCTTTCTCATTTTAAAAAACCTTTTCACCTAACTATTCTTGATAAGTCAAACTATGACGAAAACCGGTTTGAATTAATATATATTATATATTTTTTTCTTTCTCATTTCATTAAAATTTTCTTTCAATCGAGCATTCTGCATTTTTACAATTTTTCCTTGCTTATCATTTCTCCACGTGCGGTCAACACAACCCCACCATTTATTGATCTATATATATATATATATATATATATATATGTAACATCAATAACAAAGTCACTTTGATCCGTGTAGGAGAGGTGCAGCCAGAGGGTAGACGTCCTTAGAGGTAAAAAAATTCAATAGAGAAGTTAGTGTCCGTCGAGGAAAGGTAAGAGTTGGTAGTGGTAGAATATAGGATAAAAGTGAGACCACGTGAGCGCCATGTTAGATCGTTAGCTCCTACACGCATTTTTTTCTTTCCTTGTTTTTTTTTCTGTGTATCTTTCTGTCGAAGAGCGTAGGCTCGAAATGTAAAAGACTTGTTCTATTTATATTCCTGAGCGCCATACTAATACATTTGTTTGTTTGTACTCCACCTGCCTTCGTCTTTTGTTATTTTCATATTAACCTTCCCGTTATATATATATATATATATATATATATATATATATATATAATATAATATATATATATATATATTGTGGTGTGTGTGTGTGTGTGTGTGTGTGTGTGTGTGTGTGCGGCTGTGTGTATGTGATAATAGTTATAAGATAATAATTATAATAATGATGTTTTATAAGCTTAAATCTTATAAGCGATCGCCGTGTATTAACTACAAAAAAATAATTTCATATTGGAGCATATTAGCCCTCGATGGGTAAAAGTGGGTTTCTCTACGCTTTTTTCCGCCGTGTGCTTGTATGCCCCCAATAATAGATTATTTTCTTTGGTCACAACAAGGTGATCGCTTGTAAACGAATACAAAAATATGTATGTAGAATGTTTGAAGTGGTGTACAAATATTGTATATTGAGGAAAAGGAGGCAGTCAGAATTTTGATTAATCCTTCATTAGCGCTTTCGTTCGTTTACGAACTTGTCAAGACAAAATCAAAATCCAAATGGGAAAAACAGACCGTTTCCTTGTTCATTTATATGATTCGAATGTTTTCGCTTTGTTTAGAAGTGGAGAATATTGTTCTTTGTGGGGTGGGGGAACGGAGAGGGAGGGAAAGAAAAGCAAAGCGGAGGAGGGGGATAAAAAGGAGGAGAGAGAGAGAGAGGGGAGGGAGAGGTTTCAGGACAATCAATAAAGAGGAGAAAAAATAATTATAAGGGATGGGGAGAGGATAGATAAATAGATAAATAGATAGATAGATAGATAGATAGATAGATAGATAGAGAGAGAGAGAGAGAGAGAGAGAGAGAGAGAGAGATTTGTGTATGTATGAGACGTCGCAAGCAACTGATATACGTGTTGTTTCAAGTACACTTATATCAGGTTACGCAAACAAGTGTCTTTTGAAAGCCAGAAAGATTTCGAAGAATGAAATCTGCTTGATTATGAAATGTTTGAAAATGATATGGGTGTCATCAGAGTTTCAATCTTTTGACCTCCGCTTATTTTAAGTTTTCTCATAAAAGGACAATGAATTTAAAGCGTCACAGTGTCTGTTTATAAAGAAACACTAAAATCAACGAACTGTTTTCTCCATATTATGCATTCAAATGTAATAAAATTGACAAATCGTTGCCTTCATTTGAACATTCATTTAAACATCTTTCTTTAAAGATTAACGGAAATAGAACAATATCTCTCAAACACGCTTGAACAATGATTAGTAATTAATATAAGTCATTATTGCAAGAATTTGGTAAGAAGGTAATACATTTGGGATTGAAACAATGTAATTTCCTTGATAATTGTTGACAGTCTCACAAGGCGGTGAGCTGGCAGAATCGTTAGCGCGCCGGGCGAAATGCGTAGCCGTATTTCGTCTGCCGTTACGTTCTGGGTTCAAATTCCGCCGAGGTCGACTTTGCCTTTCATCCTTTCGGGGCAGATGAATTAAGTACCAGTTACGCACTGGGGTCGATGTGATCGACTTAATCCGTTTGTCTGTCCTTGTTTGTCACCTCTATGTTTAGCCCCTTGTGGGTAATAAAGAAACATATAATAGTTGAGAGTCCCACGTAAAATATAAGTCGCATAATTGGAAAGACCTGGAATCTTTCACATACAAACACGCTTCAACCACAAGTCAACCTACAAAGTGTATCGTCCTAATACTTATTCTACTGAAAATATAATTATATTTCTTTATCTCCTCATTATATACGCACTCACGTATATTCACATCTCTTCTTACACACATAGACACTCATACACACATGCAAACACGCGCGCACGCACACACACAAACTAGGGGCTTGCTTGCTGCCTGTGCTTCCATACAAACACGAAACTAATTTTAAAAGCCCACTCATCGATATTATCATTTTGGCCATGATTTGTGACTCAGTTCGACATTTCATGTTCTTGACGCGATCTGCATTTTTTTTTTAAAGACAAATAAACCACGGACCTTGTTTATTGCGCCAGACACCATCAAGACACCTGAAAAAACAGAAGCAAAATTATTCTGTTATTATTGATATTCGTTTTGAAACTGAAACGCTATTGGAGAAATGTCAAGTGAGGTATAACTATTCATTATGATCAATCTTATTTCTCGGTTGTTTGAATAACTGACAGCCGACAGGAAATTAAACGATACTTTTCGATTATTTTACCTACTAAAGTAAGTTGTATAAGAAGAATAAAACATTGAAGAAAGCATTCCCATTTTGTTACTGCATCACCTGAAGACTCGAAAGGGAAAAAATTACAATTCAACAAGCATTGGAGAACTGATCGTTCACTTACGTTAATATGAATAATATTATTCTGTCGTATCAGGATATGTCATTTCAGACGAGATCAATGGAGACTCGTGTATTTATTTTGTTCATTTTGTAACGAACATCGATATCGAATAATTATTTTCAAAAAAGCAAAAACAAAAAAGAAAACTCAATAAATGATCATTTTAGTTTCAAATTGATTGAGCAGTTTCAATTTACTGACCATTGAAAAGTAAGTGATGTGGTAAATAAACATTTCATGTATAACAAATAACTTTACTTGAGTAATACATCGAAAAATCATTTTGACAGAAAAGCTCAGTTAAAAATGTATCTTGTAAAATGTCTATACACGATGTATAGGAAAACTAGTTTAAAGGGGTCTTTCCCAGATAGTAATTGTAATGTAAATTAATTCCTATACCATGAAACAAATACACTGGAGTCAGTCAGGAATACATAACAATGCAGAACTTCTTCCTACAGCAGAAACAGGTCATAAGTAACTTAAAAAATAACAACTTTAAAGGTCAAAAGCGATAATCTGCTAATCTAAACTTTTCGAAGAGTACGTCACCTGATTCTTTCTGATAGAAAATATTGTGAGACGCTCGTGCAATATACAATATGAGCAAGTGTAAACAGTATTAACGCAATATATATAAAAATCATATTGACGCACATACGTTTATACGCGCGTGTGCTTTGTTTTGTATATATTTTTGGATGTTTTACGTCGACCCTAGTGTTCCACATCTACTTATTTTATCGACCCTTAAACGATGAAAAACAAAGTCGACCTGGGCGGAATTTGGATTGAGATCGTAAAGGTAGACGAAATGCCGTAAAGCGGATTAACGATTGTGCCAGTTCGCTGCCCTCATGAAAATAATAATAATGACGGTTTAAAATTTAGTCATAAGGCCAGTAAGTTCGGAATAGGGAGTAAGTCGATTATATCAATCCCAGTGATCAACTAGTGCTTATTTTAACGGCACCTAAAAGGTGAAAAGCACATTCGAATTCGGCAGAACTTGAATGTGGCGCATACCATATACAAACTGAACCTGGAACAACATCTGCGCAAATTATGACAAATAATGAATGAAAGTACTTTCCAGAAAATCCTTTGCTTAGCAAAATAAATATTTGTTACACAACCCCCTGATACAGAATACTAAATCATTCATAAAAATCTCCTGCAGGAAACTGCTCCATATTTATTTTTTTACTACCCACAAGGGTATAAACACAGAGGGGACAAACAAGGACATACAAACGAATTAAGTCGATTACATCGATCCCAGCGCGTAACTGGTACTTAATTTATCGGCCCCGAAAGGATGAAAGGCAAAGTCGACTTGGCGGAATTTGAACTCAGAACGTAACGGCAGACGAAATAAGGCTACGCATTTCGCCCGGCGTAGTAACAGTTCCGCCAGCTCGCCGCCTTAAACTGCTCCAGATTTGATCTGACAATGATATGATTCATGTAACAATACTCTCCCCCTTATTATATTTGAAATAGTGAAAAAAGCAACGTGCTGGCAGAATTGTTAGTACGTTGAACATTTTTAGAGGAAGGCGGCGAACTGGCAGAAACGTTAGCACGCCGGGCGAAATGCGTAGCAGTATTTCGTCTGCCGTTACGTTCTGAGTTCAAATTCCGCCCAGGTCGACTTTGCCTTTCATCCTTTCGGGGTCGATAAATTAAGTACCAGTTACGCATTGGGGTCGATGTAATCGACTTATTCCGTTTGTCTGTCCTTGTTTGTCCCCTCTGTGTTTAGCCCCTTGTGGGTAGTAAAGAAATATTTATTTGAAATAGTGTATTTGTCATCCAACTAGTTATGTTTTTTCGTCAATTAACTTCGTATGCATGGGCATTGACTATTCACTTAACAAGACGCTTCGTATCATACTGTACTAATATAAGCCAGGCGTATATTGCATGTATGTAACTTCGTTGGCAATATCATTAAAGAAGTAAGCGGTGAAACTATCTCTGCTATGTATTCAGATAATTCCTTCAATTTCATGCTCCAACTTAAAGTCAGTTGCGGCTAGTAGTGCATTGGAGATAATATTCTCTCCTTCGTTTCCCTACCATCACTCCTATAATAATTAAAGATTTCTGCAACGGCAAAGTTTCAGTCTTTGACAGAAATCAATTTCCAGTTTGATTTAAATTGAAGTAAATTTAATTAAATTCTTCATCGTGGTAGGATATAATTAATTTCAATTCATATTTTCATTTCACGGAGTTAATTTTATCGTAATTTAGAGATATGATTTAGTCACTAAATTTGAAATAAATTTCGATTTATTAAACGAAGAATTCAATGAAATTAGCAATCGTTGTATTAAACCGTAGCAAATGCATATTTCGAAAAAAAAACAAACAAACAAAAAACAATTAAAATACTGAATATAAAATAACACAAATATCACATGTGCAAAAAATATTGAATTTAAAACGTGCTTTTAAAAGATAATTTAAAAAAAAATTCTACTTTACATTCCTTTCTGTGTAATGTGGTATTTAATAGTATGGTACATAGTGTGTGAAGAGTAGTGTAACTGGGAGGTCAATTATAAGTTATAAATTCATGTAGTAAATTCTAAGTTCGTATTCCATTATGATTTCTCAATAACATATATATTCTTTTCTACTCAAGGAACAAGGCCCGAAATTTTAGTGGAGGGGGCCAGTCAATTAGATTAACCTCAGTACGCAACTGGTACTTAATTTATCGAACCCCTAAAGGAGAAAATCAAAGTCAACCTCGGTGGATTTTGAACTCAGAACATAAAGACGGACGAACTACCAATTTCTTTATTGCCCACCAGGGGTCAAACATAGAAATGGACAGTACAACTGATGGGATCAGTGAAACGATATGATTTTACATATAATGTGTGCGTGTGTGTGTATGTACATATGTATGTATATATATATATATATATATATATATATATATATATATATATATATATATATATATAAACAACTTATAAATAAGGGTTAAAGAAAATTATTTCTATGCCAATATGCTGATAACAGACTTTTAAATCGTCAATTTCCACATATTATTTACTTGCTACAGAAAAC
>NC_043017.1:33807506-33820006 GCF_006345805.1 Octopus sinensis | reverse complement strand
CAGCTGTACACACATTCATATAAGTGCATTATATATGCAGAGATATATGTTGTACATATCTACCTACCTACATACATACATACACACACACACATATATGTATGTATGTATGTATGTAGGTAGGTCGGTATATACAAATATATTTACATATATTGTTGTCGTTATTATTACTATATTGCTAAAGGTAGCGAACTGGCAAAATCATTAGCTTGCCGGGCGATGAGTTTAAGGATATTTCGCTTGTCTTTACGTTCCGAGATCGAATTCCACCGATGTTGACTTTTCTTTTCATCCTTCGGGGTGGACTAGATAAGTACCAGTTACGAACTGGGGTCTATGTACTTGTGGTAAAAATTTGAAATAATGATAATAATAATTATTATAGTTATTATTATTTTGCTTTGGCTCAGGTTCGGTCTTATTCCTCGTAGGAATTATATAGAAAGCGGGTTATTACCCGTAACCTTAGGTATCCACAAACTTTCGCCAGTCTTCCAGAACCTCCTGATAATACTTGCTGTCCTAAGAGACAAACATATTATTATTATTATTATTATTATTATTATTATTATTATTATTATTATTATTATTATTATTATTCAGTAGTTTTATTTTTATAGCGTGCTTTCACTTCACTACCGAGCACAGCTCTGTGTGCCTTGGTATGTGCTGTGATTTGTTGTGATGCTCTGATGGTTATTGTAGGGAAGTGTTCTGCGTAGGATGTGTGCAGTGCTAGTAGTGCATTTTCTGTATGTTATATGTGTTTGTAAGTCCTGGTGTTTTTGTTATGTATTTGTCTGAATATTTTTTATCATGTCTAATGCACCTACTATGATAGGAATTGTTTCTGTTTTCAGATTCCACATTCTAGTTACCTCTATTTCCAGGTCTTTGTATTTTGAGAGTTTCTCCATTTCTTTTAGAGACACGTTGTCATCAGCCGGTATTGATACATCAATTAGAAAGCATTTTTTTCTTCATGATCTCTGACAACTATATATGGTCTGTTGGCCTTAATTCTCTATCTGTGTGTATCGGCATATCCCAGAGTATGGTTGCTTTCTCGTTTTCTGTGACCTTTCTGGTGTGTGCCTATACCATCTTTTTTCTGTTGTTATTCCATAATGTTGGCATAGCTTCCAAGTATGTAGGTTCCAACTCTGTCATGTCTGTGAATATATTCCTTCTTAGCCAGGACTGGGCAGCTAGAGATAATATGATTATTGTTTCTGTTCCATCTCCACATTCTGCAGTTACTTGTAATATTTCTTTTCATTACATGTTTTTGGTAATTTCTGGTGGGGAGGCTTTGGTCTTGTGCTGCAATTAAAAATCCCTCTGTCTCTGCTTTGAGTCCTGAGCTTCTCAACCATTGCTGGGATTTTTCTTGTCTATTTCTTTTGCGTTTAGTTAGTCCAGTATTACCATGAAGGAGCTTTTCTTGCCATCGTTTTATCATGGTTCGTTGCTGTTCTATTTTAGTTGGATTTCATTTGTTTTATAGCTTTTGTTGTTTCTTCATCTTCTTCTTCTTCTTCATGTTTATTAGGTGGTATGATTTCTTGTTTGTATTTGTCAGCTTCCTTAAATACTGAGAACAGTTTTTTGTTTTGCTCGTGTTTTGCCACTATCTGGATCAGTTTTCCTTCCTTCTGAAGTAGATATTTTTGCAGTCCTATGGTGGTTATTTTATAGTAGTTTTCCAGCTGTATAAGGCCTCTACCACCTTCTATACGTTGTATATATAGTCTTTCTATGTCAGATTGTGGGTGATGCATCCTAGATCCTGTCATTATTTTTCTTGTTTTCCTATCTAATTTGTCAGTTCATTTCGTGTCCAGTAAGGATATTGTAGCTGTAACTTATAACTGGGACAGCTAAAGTGTTGATACCTATTATCTTGTTTTTAGCATTGAGCTCTGTGTTTAGTATTGATCTAACTCGTCTATAATATTCTTTTTTATTTCTCTTTCATTTGTGTGTGTTGTGTCTTATCTAGTTCATGGATTCCTAAGTATTGTAAGTTGGCTTTGGTCTAATTCTTTTATTTCATTGGTTTTATCTAGTGTGATGTTGTTACTCTTAACTAGTTTTCCTCTTTTCATGGTTACTTTGGCGCATTTTTCTAATCCAAATTTCATATCTATTCTTTGTTAAATCCATGAACTGTTTTTAATAGTGCTTCCAGCTGTTTGTCATTTGCAGCGTATAGTTTTAGGTCATCCATATATAAAAGGTGGCTGATCGTTTTGCCGTAACATTATATCCGCATCCAGTTCTATTTAGCATATCAGATAGAGGTGACAGTGCCAAGCAGAAAAGGAGTGGAGAGAGCGTGTCTCCCTGGAATATACCTCTTCTAATGGGGATGTCTTTGGTTTTCATGAGTCCTCTTTTGTTTGGAGGTGTGGACTGTTTGCCATTATTCATAGAGTGCTCTATGAATTTTATGATTGTTGGTGCTACTTTGTTAATGGCTAGTGTTCGAGGATCCATGTGTGGGGGATGCTATCAAACGCCTTTTTGTAATTCATCCAGGCCATACTGAGGCCTTTTTCTTTTCTGTGGCTGTCTTCAGTTATGGCTTTATTAATCATTAGTTGATCTTTACAGCCATATGAGCCTTTGCGGCATCCTTTATGCTCTTCTGGGAACAGTTTGTTTTCGTTCCAGGTGCTTGTTCAGCCTTTGTGATATCACTGCAGTAAATGCCTTGAACATAGTAGGGAGGCAGGTTATTGGTCTGTAGTTTTCTGTTTTTTCTGTTTCATTTGATTTGGGAATTAAGATGGTTTTCCCCTTCGTGAGCCATTGAGGCATTGTCTCTGGCTCTGCTAGTACGTTGTTAAAGTTTTCAGCCAGCTTTTGTGCATTCCTGTTAGATATTTCAACCAAGTTGGGGATCTTGTCATGCCCAGGTGCCTTCCAGTTGCTTAGTCTTTGCAGTGCCTGGGTGACCTCTTCAGTTGTTATGGGGGTCCAAAGTTGTTCAGATGCCGAGTTTGTTATTTTGATACTCCTTTTTTTTGGTGGTTCGTTCGCCGACCATATTTCTCCCCAGAATTCTTCCAATTCTTCTGCCGTTGGTGCTGCAGTGACTTCTATTTTATTTTGCCCAGTTCTTGGTAGAACTTTTTTGGGGTTGGAGTTGAACTTTTTGTTTTCTTCAAAGAAGCGTTGGCGTTTTTGTACCGGCGATCCTTTGTGCTTTGGCAAGGATGTCTTGCTTCAGCTTTTCTTTTATTTCAGCAAATCTTTCTCTGTGATGTTATATTTGCGGAGTATTTTTGTTCTCTTTTTTTGCTCAGTAGCGTTAATTGTTTGCTGATTTCATAAGAATCGACAGGTCTTTCTAATTTTTTTTATTTTGCTTTGGATGTTATTTATCCACAGGGTTTGTTTGGGGGTAGTACTCCGTTTGGGCGGGTTTGGGTGAGTATCCAGCTTCTTTTGTGGCTGCAGTGGCTGCTGCGTATATTAGGTTATTTAGCTCAGTGATATCACTTTTTTTTTATTCAGTGGCTATCAGTTCAGTGACGGCTAGGTTTATGCTGTTTATGATAGGTGTTGTTATTTCGTTTATTTTGATTCTTGGGAGGTATGGTCGGTGGTCCATTTTGAGCTCTGTGGTTTTCAGTTCTTTGATTATTTTATTTTTTATATTATCATAATCATTAGGCTCCCCTTCGTTGTTTACATCGTGTTTGTTGGGAATGTTGCGTTGTCTTCGTGTTTTACAGTTTCAGTGTTTACATTATTGGGCATTGTTGTGTGGCTTCTATCTACATTTTCCTGGTGTATGTTTTCTTTTAGGTGTTCTATTTCTATTTCTGATATTTTTTTGTGTTGAGAATGTATCTTCGTACGTTAGCTAATTTATTAGGGTTCATTGCTGTATCCAAGTCTATATCTCTATTATTTTCCTTCCATATTTTATATGTATGTGTTGTTGTATTTTCATTTTTTTGGTAGAGTACTGCTGTGAAGTATGCGTGTAAGATAGAAATGTATTCCTCACGTGTCCATTTACGTCTTTTGGGTTTTATTTGCGGGACATGAGGTACAACGTCCGGCCCATTATTTTGACGGTCGTCATTTTCGTAGGGTACCGGTCCGTTTATTTCTGTTGTCACATTATTTCGCTCGTGTAGTTTTTCGTACATTTTTTGTTGTAAGTTTAATGTACGTACCGCTCGATTGTTATTCTTGGGTTGAATAGTATCGGTGGCAATTTAAATTCTTCGTAGTTCTCTTTGTACATGGTGTTTGGGGTCGGGGATGATCGTGATGTTTCACGCATGTTTACATGTGTTGCGTTAGAGCTGGAGATGATATCGAGTCAAAATACATCATTTCGTTTCGAAAATAGTAATAAATTTCAATGAGTATTACTTACTCGGATACAGTCCAATTCTTTGTTAGTAAAACTTTGGCTCCATAGGATGTCCTTGTTTTCGATGTTTGTGGATAGATTTCGGAGCTCTGAATTTTCCTTCTTACATCTTAAACGTCCCCGTTGAATAGAAGGTCTAGAAACCACCTGATGAATGTCCTTAGAAGTGACAGGAAACAATTGTAGTGGATAACTTAATTTTATTTAATTTATATAAAATTTTATGTATTGGATTAAGTCTTTCTTTGTTTGATTTGCATAATAGTGGTTTTGTCTCTAATTAATATTATATTATATTTTACTATAAAATTGAATTCAATCCTAAATCTGATTTTTTTCCCTGTAAATTTGGATTTATTCCCTAATATTTATTATTATTATTATTATTATATATATATATATATATATATTATATATATATATTATATATAATTATTATTTGAGGGAATATAAAACCAAAC
Organism: Octopus sinensis; assembly: GCF_006345805.1. Taxonomy (NCBI): domain Eukaryota; kingdom Metazoa; phylum Mollusca; class Cephalopoda; order Octopoda; family Octopodidae; genus Octopus; species Octopus sinensis. The sequence goes on along the minus strand of NC_043017.1, from coordinate 33,815,149 downwards.
TTACAGGGAAAAAATTCAAATTAGAAATACTAGATCAAGTTTCACACAATATAATATATATATATTATAAAAACACATTAGAACAAAAACCACCTTTTCAATTCAAAATGAACATTAAATTATACCATCTAGAAAATTACATATAATAAAAATATTAAAAATAAAATAACAATAAAATGTTAATGATTAAGTAAATTGCAAAAAAATAATAAAATAATAAAAAAAATGCGTAAAGGAAAGGAAAAGGTTGAGATACATATACAAATATATATATATATATATATTTTAAATATATAGATATATTTTATATATATATATAATTAGAGGTTGTGTAAACCTCATGAAGGAATGGTTTCTTCCGAGTAAATACTGGTTCAATAACTAGTATTTTGGTGGAACAAACTCCTTAAAATAATAGGTATATATAAAAACATACAGTTTATATTACTTTAAAAGAAGAAAAGAAAATAGAGATTAGGAATATAACAATGTTTATTACTAACAGCAAATTGGTCATCTTCCTTTACAGCCGTTTCAATTAATTTAGCAGACATAAAGGAATCTCTCTCACTCTTTCTCTTCTCCTTCTCTCTCTTCTCTCTATATATATATATATATATACATATACATGTTATATATATATATAATATATATATATTAAATATATATGTGTGTGTGATTATATATGTATATAGATATATATATAACAATATATTATATGTATATATGTATATATAAGTATACTATATATATTATATATATATATATATATATCTATATATATATATATATATATACATATAAACATATAAATAAATTAGAAGGTTTGGGTGATGTACAAGGTATTTATATTAGTAGAAATGAGGTACTCAGAAAATCGGATGATTTTATATTTACAGATATTTATTTGTATATTACATGTTTTTATACATCATATATCATATATCATATATGGTATATTAGCGCTTTTCTCCATTCTAGTGGAGTTTTCAAATTGAACTAAGTTTTTGTGGAAAACTTTGACCATTTTTATAGTGTTATTGAGTGTGTAGTTATGGGGAGGGATATATATATATATATATATGTACTTATATATGTGTAAAAGTATATACATGAGAGTATACAAATATATATACACCTCCACACACGTACATATATATATATATATTATATGCATAGTTTTATATATATATATACACAGATACATATACACACACACAACCGCGTATATACATAAGGGAAACGAAAAGGTTGAGATACATATGCAAATGTATATATGGATTTGTATAATTTTTATAAATATATATATACTTCTATATATGTGTGTGTATGTGTGTGTTCGTGCGGGAGTGTGTGTGTTTATATATATATATATATATATATATATATATAGATATATATATATATATATATATCTATATATAATATATATATATAATATATATATTATACATAATATATATATATATAATACGATGCAGACACACAGACAGGTACACACACATATACAAATTTTTATATATATGCACGTGTGCCAGATCTCTGGTGATAAGTATCACTAGATGTCAGTCATCACCTAAAACAAATACATTTTCCCGAAGATCCGTTCTAAATTCTACTATTTTCTTAAGTAAGCAATACCCTAACTACCCTTTAGAAATTGTGCAGTTAGCTATCATCATTTATTTTTGTGAATAAAAGTAAATCATCCAGCATTTTATTCATTCAGATAGACATTGTATGTATGTCTATATGGCTGAGCAAATAAAATGCGGCTAATTCTATCACTTCAAACTATAAAATATTAAAGCGATTTTCACTCTGCCGAAGTGTTGGTTCGAAAGCAATTAAATATCATAAAGTATTTCATTACTTTGCAACGATGAGTATGTTTTAATACAGTCATTCATGTACCATGTGTTGTAAAATCACGATTAGCAACAAATACAAAATTGTCATCTTGTTCATAAATATGTAGATATTCTACCCATTCCGCACGTTGGCACTGCCGGAAAGCTTCGCAAGGAGCCTTCTGCATGGCATATCTACATATAATTGTGAATTAAAATATTTTATATACTAAGATTAAGACTAAATGATATTTCGTCCACTGCAGTTGTAACGAAAATCTATAAGATTTTTGAATAAGAAACTCATTTATGTTAATGCCCACATATGTAGACATGCAGCAGAACGCTTGCGTGCGAAATCTTCCCAGACGCTTTTCATGGATTGCTTACAGATTGGCATAGGCGTGAATCGCTAGACCCTCTAAGAAAATGCTTACCAACATTATATATATATACATACATACGTATATTATATATATATATATATATATATATATATTATATATATATATATATATAGTATATATATATATAATCAAAATAAGCAACAAGAATAACTTCGGTATTTGGTACGATCGTTTCGCACTACATCATTTTATAAATTTGTAAGTATACAACAGTTTTAAATACTGAGCACCTCATCAGCCATTAATAGAGGTTTCCCATTAATACATATTTTTATATCAAATGGTAACATTGCTGAACTTATACATATAAATACATACATACATATAATATATATATATATAAATATATATATATATGTGTATGTGTATGGTGTGTGGGGTGTGTGTGCATATATGTACATATTTCTTTACACATACACACACATGTACATATTATTTTTACTCTTTCGTTTTAACAAATGCATTTTAATATGGTTCTAAACTCCACTAAAAAGTCTTTGAATAAACCAAGTTTGAAATTCCTATTATCAAAGAGGTTAGTAATATTTTTTTCTGTTTGCACAAGTATGCTCGACTAGAAATTCACCCGATGATACCGTTCCTTCAATGCAAAAATCTAAGTAGTTATTCACTTGAAACGTAAGCTTGATTTATAATGTAAGAATCTTCAGAGCAAATTTGTAATTGAATTTCATCGGAAAGGATGAAAGGCTAAGTCGACCTCGACGGAATTTGCACTCAGAACGCAGCGACGGGCAACATACCGCTGAGCATTTCGTCCGGCGAGCTAACTATTCTGCCAGCTAACATGATGATAATAGTAGCAATAATAAGAAGAGTAGTAATGCTGACAAATTATATAGGAAAAGCAGTATGATAATTCCAAAAACAAGATCGTCTATGAACAATATTTTTAGAAATTTCAATATTGACTCCCGACAGTTTTACAGTTAATTCTAGGTAGGACAAAAATAATTTGCGTAACTTCCAGGATACAAGATAGCAAAACCAAGAAGATGACCACTATGAAAAAGCTTAGATCTTTTCGGTTTGACCTGCAGTTTTTTCTAGCTGTGTTATAAGAAATTACCACCCATAATTATGACCCTAGTATCGATCTATTGCATTTCAATCTGTTTTAGAGTTAGGGTTAGTTAGGGTTACTTAGGGTTAGGGTTAGGGTTAGGGGTGGGGGAAGGGTGTCTTTTTTTCTTCACAAATGTAAATAAACCTAATCTGTTTCTTAAACGAGGGACATATTCATACGGCACATAATATTTTCACCTCAATAGACGTCATTGATTGGTTGAAATTGCAGAAATTGAAGAAAAAAAGAACAAATATCTTACAAACTATAGAATTTTCTCAATAAAGCCAAGAGAAAAAGATGTTTTATAAACAGATTCTACCAGTATACGCAGTTTAAAATTTTTTAGTTATCTAGAAATTATGTTAAAAACTGCCGTTCAAACCGAAAAGATCCAAAAGCTTGCATGTGGTTGAGTTCTCTCTTCTAATTACAGGTTGAATTTAAAGTCCCCGACAGACTTTTGAAGAAGTTACCAAAACACCTTACTCAACATGACATCGTATTTACAGAAGTTTATGTCACAGACATTCTTAGTCCGCAAAGCCTCACTTTAGCATATAGCATTGAGAGAAATAGTTATACATTAAATTGTAGAGGTAATACCTTATTAAGAACACTATTTTGAAACTCTCTCATTGTCATTATAATAATCAAGAAAGGAATGAATCTAATTATATACTCACCGCAAAACCTTTCACCTATTGTACAGAATAATAATGCAAATAGGAAAGATAACAGCAACATAATAACTCTTGATAGAGTTAATTACGCTGAAATGTCTACTCACGTCACAGATAATTATACTGTCATTTGAAATAGTGATAATTAGAGACATCCATATAACAATACACCTACTTACTCAGCATTAGAACACGGAAACATGATCAATATATCTATAGCTAATAACAAACACATTTCTTCTAATACTTTTAGCGCTAAATTATAAATCTCTGCTTGAAGAGTTACTAATGTATCGTTGGCTACCTTAGACAAAACATAGTATATAGAGATAAAGCACGCGAAGGTAATAAATACTATATAGGTGTTAAAGACTTCAAAAGCATCCTGGCGATTAGACATATTTGGAAGTGGACATTACGAGGTATTTGGTATAAACTCAACAGTGTATTATTATGGGTGCTGCACCGTCACACGGAGGCGAGTACTGGGCAGGTCGAAAGGGCATAAATGTACTAACATTTTATTAGCAGACGAAATCCTCTTAACAAAAAACGAAGTAATATTAGTGGCAAACTTACAAGCTGGAAATGTGCATACTATTTAGGTACCAAAACTTTATTCAGATTTATGAGACTAAATTTAATTTCCATCATAAAATTGTTTATTAATAATGTTAAATACATTTCGAATATATTTCTTTTTCCTAATACTCGGTCATGAATTTGTTTCCGATATAGTAATATACTTTAATTCTCATTAGGACCCTAAATATGTTTTAATAAACTAATTAATAATTAAACTTTAAATCGTATATAACAATATATTACTTACCATTCTATATCCATTCATTTTATTTTATATACATATGTCTATTGTCATGTACAACAGTATGAAAATTGCACATGCAATATTCGACTGGGTGTGTGAGCACGAGCGTCTTTGTATTCTACGTTCATTTATTATTTATTTCAACCAGATACTGTAGTGAGCTGATCTCTGAGGCTGTATGTATGTATAAAATAAAATGAATGGATATAGAATGGTAAGTAATATATTGTTATATACGATTTAAAGTTTAATTATTAATTAGTTTATTAAAACATATTTAGGGTCCTAATGAGAATTATATATATGCATGCATGCAAGCATGTATGTATGTATGTATGTATGTATGTATGTATGTATATATATTTATTTCTTTATTGCCCACAGGGGCTACACAGAGAGGGGCCAACAAGGACAGACAAACGGATTAAGTCGATTATATCGATCCCAGTGCGTAACTTGTACTTATTTAATCGACCCCGAAAGGATGAAAGGCAAAGTCAACCTCGGCGGAATTTGAACTCAGAACGTAACGGCAGACGAAATACTGCTAAGCGTTCCGCCCGGCGTGCTAACATTTCTGCCAGCTCGCCGTATGCATGGAAGCATGTATGTATGTATGTATGTATGTATGTATGTATGTATGTATGTATGTATGTATGTTCTCTTCTGTTTTGATTATTTAAATTCTTCCTCGGTGGAAGGAGCTAGTTTCTAACAAAGATACACATCTCCTTTGGAATGTTGATAACAAATAGATAAAATTTTAACCTGAGAAAAGTCTTGCTTATTTTTTATGTTCCACTTACAGCTTGTATTTGTAATATACGAGTTAGTTGGTTGATTTCTTTATTCTGAAAACCCAGCTTATCCAGATTGTCACTTAGGCATTTACTCATGGAAACAAGTGCACCAATTTTTATTGGTATAAATGTGGATTTATAATCTGGATACAGAAACTAGAAGTTTCGAAGCAGCTGTTCATAGTTATCCTCTTTCGGTTTGATTTTCAAAAAGATTATCACATCAGCAGGACATCTAACCTCTATGACAGTACATACATTTTCGTGTCTGTCCCAAACAACAATATTCGGCTTGTTACGTTCACATTTGACAAATTTTATTATACAGTGTCCTAGCTACATCATCATGTCTCATCGGCAGATAAACCATGATGACATTTTCGGACAACTGATTATGATGAGAGTGATATCTTCGGTGTAAACTCCACAAAGTCTGCATCAGTTATCACGTTTTGTTGCTTTTCCTGCGCCTCTGATCCCTTTTGTACATAAGGTACTTGGTAGATATTTCTTGTTCCTGGATTGCAAACGCATACCCTTCAAAGTAGGAGTTGTATGTATGCATATACTTGCATAAATTCATCTGTTTATATGTGTATAAATACACACATATATACATAAACTCTTTATTTCATATTTTCATTATTATTTCTTGTTCCTCTCTTTTTCTCTTTTTGTCTCCACGGCTCATTTTCTCCTTTCCCCTGATTTTCTTTTTCTTAATTTTGCTATTCTGTTGTACCTAAGGCTTGTTCTGGTTATGGAAATACTATTATTAAATTTCCTCGATAATGTGATTTTTACATTATATATGATTTTATTATAATTATATAAATATAACTGTTAATGTGATATTTCGGAAATATTAATGAAACAGCTGTAGAAAAGGAATAATCGAAATATCACTGATGTTGCCTTTGTTATTCTTTTAAATTAGCGTGTATACATACACACACACACACACACACACACACACACACCACACACACACACACACATATATATATATATATATATATATATATATGTATGTATGTATGTATGTATGTATGTATGTATGTATGTATGTATGTGTGTATGTATGTGGTATGTATGTATGTATGTATGTATGTCTGTACGTATGTATGTATGTATGTGTGTATGTATGTATGTATGTATGTATGTATGTATGTATGTATGTATGTATGTGGGATGGTTTTGTTAAGCAGCGTCGATATTTACAATCCTGTAAATAATAATAATAGTATTTTATAAGCTTAAAGCTTATAAAATACTATTACTTTATATGTGAGTGTGTGTATGTGTGTAAGAATAGCAAGAGACAATATCAGTGACATTTCAATATGTATATAAATATATGGATATATGTAAATGTGTATGTATAAACTCATATATACATACATACATACATACAATACATACATACATATATATACACGCACACACACACACACACAAACACATATACACACACTCACAAACACACATATACATACATACGAATGCATAAAGACACATATATATGTTTGTGTGTGTTTGTGTATAATTTCAAAATTGTGCAGCGAATATTTTTGTAACATTGGGAAAACTTCATTCTGTACATAATTAAATCAAAATTAGCACTTAATTATCTAATTATATTCTTAATATAATATCAATTACATATAATTTTGATCAATATTTTCTTCAAAAGAACAAAAGTGAATTTACAATTACTATTGTATGAATGAAGTATATCAAAATTGCCTTTTACTAAAATGTACATAATCGTATTATAAACTGATTATGTATGTTTTCTTTTATTAAATCAGTGTCGCACATTTGAGATTGTTGCTTGTGCGTATAGCAGGAGAATCAGATGGATAATTGTCATTTTTACAGTAATGGTATCTCGAATCAACAAAACGTATTTCGAATCAACGTATTCTGAAACGTAGTCTGAATTAAGGGAAACGTACTTGGAATCAGGAAAACGTATCATGAATCG
>NC_043017.1:33764415-33801915 GCF_006345805.1 Octopus sinensis | reverse complement strand
TCCAACTTATAGACGTACTGTATTTTTCCCAGGCATCTTCTACTTTGGATAGGATGGCCTATAATTTTCGGAACTTGCTAATATAGTGTCCATACCTCTCGAATACTTTAAATATCCTCGTACCTCTTTTATCTTCCATATTGTGTTTACATACAGGGTTAAGTAGTCATCAATAAGACTATTATTTGAAATTCACTCGTTGATAATTATTTTCTTACGGTAGTCGAGCTATAACTCATCAGGCGGAATCTTTACCATACCAAACTAATCCACCGCGGAAGGCGAGTACAGGGCGTGTGAATCACTCCGCCCCTTTATAAATAAGTAAAACAACAACAACAACAGCAAAAGTAGCTAGCTTATCTGGAAATCAATATCATCTCGGGGAAGAAGAAAATGTTCAAAATGGACTTATGTCTATAAAAGTTATGAGTCAATTGGGAATTCACCGAAAACGTCAAAAGAGAACACAAACAAAATAAGTTCGCTCTCCATTGATAAACGAGAACCTTTAAGAAGAGACCCGTGACATGAATATTGATTATGTTCCATGTAAATAAAAAACGCGAATATATAGTGCATCTATCATGCCATGTCAAAACGGAAAATTACAATATCGCTGAGTAGCAAGGAGTTAATGAACGTCGATATAATAGTAACCATCAAAGAAAGGGATGCATTGAAAGAGATACATTATGGTGTCTAACTTTTTGCCAGACTCTGACAAGTTAAAGAAATTAGTGAATGAAACCACCAAGGGCTACAAATAAAACGCACAAAATACAAACAATTCTTTTGTACAGTAAAAAAGTTCCCTTTGCAATGGCATCGGTTTCAGTTCCATTGATCATCACCTTATCTTGGCAGGGCAGACGTGAGCTGTTTGGTAACACTCTGTCCATCTATCTATCTATCTATCTATCTATCTATATATATATATAATATATATACATACCTATTTATCTATCTATCTATTATCTCTCTATCTATCTATCTATCTATCTATCTATCTATCTATCTATCTATCTATCTATCTATCTATCTATCTATCTATCTATCTATCTGTCTGTCTGTCTTTCTGTCTGTCTGTCTATCTATCTGTGTGTGTATATATGTCTGTAAGAATATATTCAGGTATGTACATGTCTTTGCTTGTTTGTGATTATGCCGTTACCACTTGACAACATGTGGTTTCATCCCTGAAATGTAGCGGTTTAGCGAAATGGATCAATAAAATAGGTAGCAAACGTAAAAATATTTGTTTGGCTAAACCTTTCAAAATGGTGTCCCAGCCTCATCACATTCCAGTGACTGAAAGAAGTAAATAAATGGGGAATAATCGAATTCACGGATGTCTAGTTTGATGAGACGACAACGAAATGGAAAATCTGTTAAAAAACAGGACACAAAATCGCACAGGATATCAAAATGCGTATCAAATTAGACAAATGTGACAGCATAAGCGTTTCTGATGCACAAAAAGGAAGAAAAAAGTAATCTTTTCATTTCTCTGATTTCAAGTTGTTTGTATCGACCGGCAGAGCAGTGACAAGAAGTAAAACACTACAGCAATAATTGCAGAATTACATTATCGACCAACGCACACCATTGGACACTATACACCTGGAAAATATGTGCACTGAGAGAACTTATGCAAAACTAATATAATTAAGAGACTTTACTTCTGACGAAAATGAATTAAATGGAGAAGTGAATAATTACTTTTTTCTCACCGTACAAAACCAATATTTGCAATAAGAAGTAGTGTACGTTATTGATACGACCACAGGATATTACTGGTACTTATTTTTCTTACATCGAAAAGGATGAAAGACCAAACGAAGTAGTGATATTTTATCGAACAGCAAATTAAATTCCGGTGAATGAAATAATCTTAATTTAGGATTTGTCTGCCTGAACTCTAAACTCTCTTGAAATTCTTTGAACACAGAAATAAAGATTTCTTTTGACTCATTTACTTAGAGCCGGGAATGAAGGTTTTGACCGGCGTGCTAACGGTTCTGCCAGCTCACTGCCTCCCTATTTCTTAAATAGTAATAATAAAATCACAGATTTGTAAAAATATGTTGAATCGCTTACTGTGATCACGACTCAACAGTGGTGCTTATCTTACAGATGTCTTTGTGAAAGTTTTACGATCAACAATATTACGAAAGGAAACTTAAGTTTTGTCGGTATTGATTGAATGAAAGCAAATTTAGAGAAGGAAACACACTTGAGGACTTAAATTCTTTTTCGTTTATCGCAAGTAACCATGGCCTTGGGTAGAATTTAATATTCACTTGAAGCACGGACTTTAATACCTACTGAGAACGGACAGATGTAGAGATTTACAGCATAAAAATGTGTCGTTACCTGGATGTAAAGTTTTCATAGCTCAGTAACCTAAATTAATTATAATATGTTAAAATGTTGTTAAGGTTAAAAACTAAAACTATCTATAGTGTTAGGAATTTGAAAAATATTCTCCGGCAGTGGCAAATATGTTCCTTCTGTTCGTTTAGAACTGGGGTTCTCAACCATTTTTTAGGTATGGATCCCTTTTATTACTATGTTCTTCTAGCGGTCCTAATTCCGGTGTATTGCTCATCAAAATTCATATGTAGATAGGATTGTGGAAAGAAATGTATCAGATTGTAGACATATTTGCATAGTAGTAGTAGTAGTAGTGGTGGTGGTGGTGTGGTGGTGGTAGTTGTAGTGGTGGTGGTGCCAGTAACACAAACAAACAAAAAGGAACGCAGTGTAAATAACGGACAGAGTCAAGACTATCGAAAAGGTTGCAACACGCAACGACAATTTAAGAAAAAAAGAAATAAGAAATAAGTGGAAATTTTACCGGTGAGTGTGTTACATTATAAGGCACAATAAGAAAGTGACTCTCCCCAGACACAACAGTATATATATATATATATATATATATTATATATATATATATATATATATATATATATGGGGTACGTGTGCGTGTGTATGTATGCATGTGTGTGTGTATTTATCCTGGGTATAATTTTAAACTACATACGGGAGTGGTGTCCTGGTACAAGAGTTCCTGGACTTTTGAGGAGTGTTGAACCACCTAGTAGTCACTATTGTTCCCAGATCTAATCCGAGCCCCTGGGAGGGAAGGAACTTTTTTTCTCCTTAGACCTTCCTTCTAGGAGAAAGTAAATTCGTTTTGGAAAAATATCAAAAAGAAAAAAAAAGTGAAATGCAGTTAGGTTCTGGTCGTTTCAATCACTGCATTGTCGCTGGTTTTATAGCTAATTGCACTAGAAAGTGGGTTGAGCGCCGTACAGCACTTTAATCCAATCGAAGCACATTCACGCAACCTAAAATCTCGAAACTTTTGTACGGACTTAAATGAGTTTAGGAAGTGCCGTTACTCGGTCATAGGTTTTCTTCCACCATATTTATTTATGCATGTATGCCTACAGGCGTATTTTTTCAATGACAACATGAAATAAAGATGGGTTCTAAACGTATTCATTAAGTCATTGTTTCTATATCATATCTACTTCCTTAAAACGGAGACGCAACTTTTTGAGCATATAATAAAAGTCTTCGGGTTCACTTTCTGCATTTGATATCTATGTAAAGTATATCCAGATCGAACCACTGCAAATTATAGAATCCAATATGTTCAGCTACCTTTTTCTTATATAATAGTTTCAAATTTTGGCACAAATTAGCAGTACGGGTGGGGGCTGATGAGAAAGTCGGTTATATTGTCCCTCGATGCTCAACTGGTGCTTCTTTATCGACCCTGAAAGGATGAAAGGCAAAGTCGACCTTGGTGGCATTTGAACTCAGGCCGTGCAACCGGTCGAAATGTCGCTAAGCGTTTTGACCGGCGTGCTAACGGTTCTGCCAGCTCACTGCTTCCCTATTTCTTAAGTAGTAATAATAAAATCACAGATTTGTAAAAATATGTTGAATCGCTTACTGTGATCACGACTCAACAGTGGTGCTTATCTTACAGATGTCTTTGTGAAAGTTTTAAGATCAACAATATTACCAAAGAAAACTTAACTTTTGCCGATATTGATTGAATGAAAGTAAATTTAGAGAAGGAAACACACTTAAGGACTTAAGTTATTTTTCGTTTATCGCAAGTAACCGTGGCCTTGGGTAGAATTTAATATTCACTTGACGCACGGACTTTAATACCAATTCAAAGGAACAAATTTCACTGCATATCACATCAGCACCGCCATTACTCCGTATTTCACTAATCTTCATGACAGACAAAAAATAATAACAATAACAATATAACAATAAGAATATAAAGCGTATCGAATCAACATACATTACCGATTTAATGATTAGAGAAAGCACTTAACAATGATGTCATTAAGTATGTTGATATAATTGCCATAATACCTAAAAGAGTTTCAGAGACAGACAGAAATGTATTGTGAACTTTAACTCTAAGGTTCATATCCGCCCCCCCCCCACCACCAAGTGTGCCTGCTTATTTCAAACTCAAATCAATTAAACGACTCTCTAAATCCCCATCAATTAACTAAACCCTAAAACTACGGCTGGAGGCTAATTTCGAGCTGCGTTAATCTCCTTACTTTTGATAATTGAAATATCCTTGAGATTTTATGATATATAGAATTATACAGAATGTGAAAGTGATGTGGTCATGTATATGTTTAATATATATATATATATATATATATATATAATATATATATATATATATATACACATATGTATGTATGTATGTATGTATGTATGTATGTATGTGCATGCATATATATATATATATATATATGCATGTATATATATATACACATATGTAAGTATGTATGTATGCATATATATATATATATATATATATATATATATATATATATATACATATATATATATATATATGCATATTTGTGTGTGTGCATATATGTGTGTAAGCGTGTATGAAAATAGAATATTGAATTTGAATAATATTATTTAAGGAAAAAGAGAAACAACAGAAAAATAGTGTGGTGAGTCGGACAAGGGAATGCAAATGTCAGAAATGCAGGAAAATATAAAGCGAAGAATGAAATTCCAAGTATCAGTCAATAAATAGTGCGAAGCAATTAACTTAACACTTATCGAAAACACTTTTGCTATGTATGTGATTTGTTGGAGCACAATTTGAGAAATGAAAACTCGTTGATAAAGATGTTGTTTCTCTTGTTCTATTGTCCGTATTTGAGATATAAAATCTTGGTTTCAAAATAATTTCTGATTATTCATTAAAGGAAGGCAGAAGTTGCCCATCACTAATATGTTTCCAGCGTTCCTTTACTGAATTAAAATTCATTGGACGAACATAAAACTATAAGAGAGTTACTTGGCGTAGTCTGCTGAGCCCAATTATGGTAGCCATTACCTTGTTGTGAATACACGGTGATCATTACAGACATCGGAAAATAGTTACTTTGCTTCAAAAGAACTGTTCGGCGTAGACATTCATCAAGTCATGGCAAAGCCTCAAATTTCATCTTAGAATCAAAGTGGAAGTGGTTCAGGTGCGAGTCGGTTAGGTAAAGAAGAGAGTTATAGGATTGTTCGGCAATTAAGCTTCTCATCCCCAGCATCTGTTGGAAGGTGGTCGAGTGGTTTGAAAGTTTAACAGAATTGCCTTTGTTTTCTAGCTGTTATTTTATGATACTGCAGGACTGTCATTTTACATACTGTGTGTGGAAGAAGAGGATTGCTCATGGCCTTGGCAGGCCGGCCTAGAATGGAGAAACTGGTAAACAGTTTTGCAGGTAAACACTGGTAAGGAAGCTATAAACAAGGGCATTCCAGGTAGAAGAATTTCTGAGGAGAAACAGGCATAGTATTTATGTGTGATCTGAGGTTTTGAATACCACAAGGAGGATGAAAAGAAGGGGTGAATAAGACGGCAGGTACTTACCTAGATGTGAGGGTGTACAGCAGTAGAAACTAGAGCAGCAGCAGTAGCGGCAGCAGAAGCATCTCAGATGTGAGAGAAATACAGCAATGTCGGCTTCGTGTGTCGTAGAATACTCTTACTCTTTTACTTGTTTCAGTCATTTGACTGCGGGGCCATGCTGGAGCACCGCCTTTAGTCGAGCAACTCGACCCCGGGACTTATTCTTTGTAATCCCAGTACTTATTCTATCGGTCCCTTTTGCCGAACCGCTAAGTGATGTGGACAAAAACACATCACCATCGGTTGTCAAGCAATGCTAGGGGGACAAGCACAGGCACACAAACATACACACATACATATATATATATACATATATATGACGGGCTTCTTTCAGTTTCCGTCTACAAAATCCCCTCACAATGCTTTATTCGGCCCAAGGCTATAGTAGTAGACACTTGCCCAAGGTGCCACACAGTGGGACTGAACCCGGAACCATGTGGTTGGTAAGCAAGCTACTTACCACACAGCCACTCCTACGCCTATGCCCGTATTTGTAGATGTCCATATTTGTAGAATGTTCATATTTGCAGATAAAATGCCTTTTAGTTTTGAAGGGTAGGTAAGGTGTTGGGATGACATGCTAGTTATGTGAAAAATGTAAATGTTCCAAACAGTCAAAGCCAATAGGTAAAGCGATTTTGAGGGCTCTAGTTGAAAACTGCTTATGATTAAATAGGTAGTGGTGCGATGATATCTTTGTGATATTAGGAGAGTTTCAGTTCTCTTGATAAATTTCCATTGGTGCATACTTTCAAGATCATAGCGTATGTTTCTGTGTGCTTTGCGTATGGCATCTAAATTGTGACAGCAAATAAATCATTGATGTATAGAAGAAAGGAACAGCGACACATGAGCGAACCCTGAATTTATAAAACGAAAAATAGATCTTCGTTAGCCTAAGCAGCACTACTTATCGATTGGGGCTGACACTGGGGATGTTGCCGTACTGGAGTGAATATTGCGAGTGAGGTTGATGTGCTAAAGCAAGAATGCTTCTAAAGAATTTTTCTCCTCATCTACCATAACTAAAGGAGTGTAATTTTGGACAGAAAGCTGCTGGTGTTTGGGTTATCTTTCGTTTTTGTTTCTTTGCTGGTTATTGTCACAAGTACTGTTTTTGTTCCCCCCAAACACCGTGTTGTCTCCTGACTTATGCGAAATAAACAGATCAACATGTCCGTAGCAATGGTTGGTGTTACTGTAGTGGCTGCTACCACTAGAAGAGAGAGAGTAGGTTTGGTAAAGTTGAATTTGTTGTGGTGAAGCGTGTGACAAAGTGTGTTTCGTAATTGTGTGTCTACTTCCTTGGAACGTACAAAAGGAAGTTGTAAGGGACACTCTGTCCCATTAGTAATTGCAATAGATTTGTTTGTTTTGTTATTCGAGCGAATGGGATGCAGAGAAATTTTGTATTTATAAAAAATTGTGTACATTGATTCGGGGAGTGATGCATGGAAGTCGATGGATTGTAGGTTCGACTGGCGTCATGACTATTGCGACAGTTGAATGTGTTTAGGATGCGATGTTAGTAGACGCAGGAGTGGCTGTGTGGTAAGTAGCTTGCTAACCAGCCACATGGTTTGGATTCAGTCCCACTGCGTGGAACCTTGGGCAAGTGTATTCTACTATAGCCTCGGGCCGACTAAAGCCTTGTGAGTGGATTTGGTAGACGGAAACTGAAAGAAGCCCGCCCTATATATGTATATATACGTGTGTATGTTTGTGTGTCTGTGTTTGTCCCTCTAGCATTGCTTGACAACGATGCTGGTGTATTTACGTCCCCGTCACTTAGCGTTTCGGCAAAAGAGACCGATAGCATAAGTACTGGGCTTAGAAAGAATAAGTCCCGGGGTCGATTTGCTCGACTAAAGGCGGTGCTCCAGCATGGCCGCAGTCAAATGACTGAAACAAGTAAAAGAGAGAGTAAAGAGTAATAGGCGATTTATTGGATAAAGATAAAGAAAGAAGAAAATAACTGATTACTTATAGGTGATAGCGATCGTAGTAGCAGCAGCAGCAACAGTACATGCATGTAATGACGATGATGATGAACATGATGATGACGATATAGCTTTGGTTGTCATGGTGATGGATATGCAGGTTTAGAATGGCAAGAATGTACTGAACTAGTAGTAAAAGGATGGACTTGAATGACCCGAGGTCACTAAGGTCAGTGCTACATATTGGTTGATCCTTGTTTCTATTTTATCGCTGTTTGTTCATCGAAAAGAAAATAGTGAAACATTTCCTGCCATGTTTTCTAGTGAGACGAGAGGTTTTCAAGAGACCTGTCAGTTTGTTTTCAATTTGAATTCTTCTTCCAGAGCTCATTACCAAAGCCAGGCAAAATTTTATTTAGATTTCTTTGACTCAACACACTCAACTCCAGTAAGTAATTTTTTTTAGTCTTTGTAGTTATTCCATCGGTTGTCACGTGGCGGTCTGAGATAAACACAAACACCAACATACGCACGCACACATATTTATGCACATCTCTATCTTCTGCTTTCTCTCTCTTGGTTATATATATATATATATATATATATATTATATGAAAAGGATACTATTCCGCATATACAAAAACAGCCATACCGACAATCCAACATGCTCATCATCAGCTGGCCCACGGATATCATTATGGTTTCGACACCTGGACAGTACCATTCAATCCGTTGGTGTCAACACCACTAATATATATATATTATAATATATATATATATATATATACATATATATCATATATATATACATACATATATATATACATATATATATACATATATATATATATATATATATATATATATATATATATATAATATATATATATATGATATATATATATATATATATATATATTGGAGGGATATATATTATCGCGCAGATACCGTATTAGCTTTCATTAGTTCCAGTCAACGGCTAAACACAACGATCATTATTTAACGTCTGTGGTTATAACTGGTTGTTAGTCACTCCGTGGATTCTTTCGATGGGTAATTGCGCGTACTCTTCGCTGGTCGTTAAATTTTGTCTGGAGTGTATATGATTATTATTGATAACAAAGTGTATGGAGACTTGTATATCAACAAAATTTATTTTATAGTTATATACAGTACATTGTGATGACCTGTATGTGTTTGCTCTGCAGCGTCTACTCACTGTTGCAAATTCAACCTTGTATTATTGTCGGTGCAGCTTCATCAGGGTCCATCAATTTGGTCATCTTTGAAGTGAACCGATTGAAGTAAATTTTTGTTAGTGTTCTGTGGGAGGTAGGAGGGTTGTTTTTTATAGGCATGTGCTGCTGGCCTCCGATTCACAGCAGTTACTGTCCGAAGTTTGGGCTCAGTTGAAAAATAGGTCAACATCTAGATGTAAGGTTCTTTGTTTAATTTAATTTCATTGGGCCTACGTTTTTGATTTCGTGTGTAATGCTTGTATTGAAGAGGCGATGTTTGTTTACATCCATTTTTGTGGTTGGGCCGCTCATGATTTGTGTTAAACATTAGGTAGGGTATTTGGTTTTATTTTTCTATTAATGATATTTAGTAAATATCTTTCATGTCTAGGTTATTATATCAAGCTCAATTGTTGCTGGGGCGTTGGTTTTCTATAATTATCCCTATGTTTGCTACAGGTCCTACCCTGTTTCTGTAAACATCTTATGGCTTGTTCATGTCTTGCATTAATTCATGTGTATTTTTGATGGAAACATTTGGTAAAGTTCTTCTATGCATTGGTCAAATCTATTTCCCTTTGCTCGATTAGGCTTAGCAGTACTAATTAATTCCCAAACAATAGAAGAGATATTGTTCTCGTTACTAATTCACCAAACTAGTTTGCTTAAGTTTGTATCGTTTATTTTTTTCTATGTAAAAATACAATAATAAAGAGAGAGAGAGAAAGAAAGAGAGAGAAAGAGAGAGAAAGAGAGAGAGAGAGATAGAGAGAGAAATGGCCACTAGATAAGCGTATTCTCTTCCCTCCGAGGTAACTTTGCATCAATAGACCAGGTTTTTAGTTTGACATCTTGCGTCCAACGGCTATATTTTATCTCTAGCACGGTTGTATGTCCTGCCCGCTTATTTCTATTATTTATCGTATTATTGACTTCACTAGAAGACTCTCCTACCCTCTCCTCTCCCGTTCCGATATCATTTCTGAATTTTCTATGAATGTTAGTTTTGGCGTTGCCTCCATCTAACGGTTCGTCCTACTTATACGCTTCGTTAGGCTTATTTCCCTTTCACTGTTGCTTCTTCTCTTACCATTCCCCATTCCTCCAGTGCGTGCTTCTGTGGTATCAGCATCTATGTCCCTTCCGCTGTTGCTTATTTCTTCCTAATGATTCAGATTCGGATTACCAGGTTCTCCTTGCAAGTTGTATAGTTTACTTTCATTATGTGCTGCAATTATTTATGCTCGGCTGCTGCTATTGCAGAAGGCAAGTCGTACCTTGTGTCTATTAAATATTTTATGACACCTGCTAGTTTTAGCAAAGTCTATCACTGCATAGAACAATCTAGGAATGTTGGAAAGCATGTTTCGCCAATTCAGCAATGTACCCCAATGTGATCCTAGAATTATTATTGGTCTTGTTAATTACAGGTATTGTCCGGGTTTTTATTGTCAGTGTGATTTATGTTTCCGCGGTGTCTGCTCTGGTGTGCGAGTACTTACCATTGCATCTCTTAGTTGCCTTCTGGGTGTTTGTGTGTGTGTGTGTGTGTGTGTGTGTGTGTGAGTATGTCTACGGTGGTCTTCATCATTTCTAATGTACAGCGTAATAATGCTTCCGCTGTTGTTTCGGCTATTTACTTCCGTGTGGAGTTCATTCTCGTTCGAATCCTTGCCATTCTCTCCAGGGCTTGTCGCCTATGTTCTCATTCTTCTTCGCTTTTACATTTTTCTTTATCCTCCTATGAGGGTTTTGTGGGTTTTTATGGTTATTTTGTGTATTTTAATTAGGGTCTGAACAGGTTACATTACTATATGCATCTTACTTGTTTTAGTTACCTTCGTTGAATATTAAATTTTCTTTATACCCTGCCTTCTCTAGTGCTAAGTTAGGGTAATCTTCGTTTAACCTAAATATTTTCTCGTTGGCTGATAGATTCGATATGCGGGTTGAAATGTTAGCTGCTATGGATTTGGTCACACACTTGGGGTGATTACTATTTTTGTGAATGTATTTAAAGTTTTCATTGGTTTTATTGTTTGGTTTATATATTCCAGTACTTAGGTTTAGTGTAACGTCTAAAAATTTGACTGTGTTGTGCTCCTTCCCTACTGAGATGGCAAGCCCTATGTTTTTGAAGAACTTGAATAACGTATTCCTATATTTTTCTACCTCTATTCTGGAAGGGTTAAATAAGGTGAAATGTGCGTTATCCCTGTTTAGATCTCAACCTATTTTTGGAAATTCTTTATGGTGCTGCTAGAACCTTCCTCTTTTCGGTCGTGGAAGTAGGCTCGCCATCTCATTCGGTGCATGAATGGAATATTTTTATGTATTCCTATACGATAGGCTTCTTTCAGCTTCCGTCAATCAGATCCACTCACAAGCTTTTGTTCGGCTCGGGGCTACAGTAGAAGACATTTTCCGAAGGTGCTACGCACTGGAACTGAACCCAGAAACGTACGTGTGTTTAGGAAGTAAACCTTTTACCACACAATCGTTATTAATGAAGGAAAAATCATTTTGTAAGGTATATTTTTTATCATGTATTAAATTTGGTAACGTTCAGTTTCTAATTCATACGTTTATTAATTTATCAAATTTTAATATATTTTCATATCTTTTGGAATATATTTAATTATCTATTATTTTGGATAATTAATTTTGCTGGAAAACATAATTACAGTGTTTTGGTACAGATCAGAAATTTTCCTGCTTGTTTACAAATATGCGCACCTTTGTTACCCTCACTCCATGGATGAACACATATCTGTGCATGAAAATATGTCAGCCAAAGTACGTTTAATGCAGCTGAAAGTTTTTAAATATTGAAAGACAAAAGTGTTTCTTTCCCTCTTATCATCTACCATTTTTAAACGTATAGGGTGTAAATATAGGCAGCTCTGTAAAGAATGAGTTTTTATGAGGGGGATGTAGAATATAGCTGTGTCGTAGAAGGCTTGTTTACCAACCACATGTTTCCGGGTTCTGTCCCACTGCGTGACACCTTGTGCGAGTATTTTCTACAATAGCTTCGGACTTGCTGGACAGAAAGTTAATCCAAACATGAAAACACAAAGAGAAAACACAATAATGCGAGGACGTGGAACAAGTATAGTGTTATTCGACGCTCAGGAAGTAAAGTAAGAAGGAGGATTTAAAGTTTCGAGCGGAACTCTTCGTCAGAAACATAGGTAAAGGAAAGATCCAAGGAAGGGAAGATGGAGGGAAAAAATCGCCAACGATACACACTCGGTCATATATATATATATATATATATAAATAATAATAAATATTAGGGAATAAATCCAAATTTACAGGGAAAAAATCAGATTTAGGATTAAATCCAATTTTACAGTAAAATATTATATAATATTAATTCGAGACGAAACCACTATTTTGCAAAACAAACAAGGAAAGACTTAATCAATACATAAACATTTTAAATATAAAGAAATAACCGCCACTACAATCGTTTCATGTCTTCAATGACATTTGTCAGGTGGATTTTCGATCTCCTAATCAGATTAGGAGATCGAAAATCCACCTGACGAATGTCATTGAAGACATGAAACGATTGTAGTGGCGGTTTATTTCTTTATATTAAAATTTTTATGTATTGATTAAGTCTTTCCTTGTTTGTTTTGCAAAATAGTGGTTTCGTCTCGAATTAATATTAACATTATATATATATATATGTGTGTGTGTGTGTGTGTGTGTGTATGTGGAGGCGCAATGGCCCAATGGTTAGGGCAGCGGACTCGCGGTTTAGATTTCCAGACCGGGCGTTGTGATTGTTTATTGAGCGAAAACACCTAAAGCTCCACTACGCTCCGGCAGGGGGGGGTGGCGATCCCTGCAGTACTCTTTTGTCACAACTTTCTCTCACTCTTTCTTGTGTTGGCCTGCCCGCTTAGCCAGCGGGGTGGCGTCATTTGAAGGCTAAAACAATGCGAAGCGCATTGTGACCAGCGATGTGTAGCAACATCTGATAGCCTGGTCGGTCCCGGTGACGGTGATATATATATAATATACATACATACATATATACATATACGCATATGTGTGTGTATGTGAGAACGTGTGTGTCTTTGTGTCTGTGCTTGTCCCACCACCACCACCACCACTCGATAACCAGTGTTGATGTGTTTACATCCCAGTAACCGAGCGGTTCGGCAAAAAATAGGTCGATAGAATATACAATATATACCAGGCTTAAACGAAAAATAAGTGCTGGGGTCAATTCATAAGACTAACAATTGTTTAAGACGATGCCCCAGCATGGCCGCCGTCTAATGTCTTAAATAAGCAAAAAGATGTTGTACTTAGAAATTTGCATGAAACTAAATACAAAGAATTATTCAAATCCAATTCCAACGACAATTGCCACATGTTTCGTCTTCCATTTCCAGGTTCAAATGATTAAAACATTTCTGCACCCGTATTTTTCCTGTTTGTCTCGCTATCTGCGACCAACGATTTCACAGTTGCAAATAACTATAAGGTTGTCCCAAAAGTTCGTAGAAAGTCTTGGAGAATAATGGTCTTTATTTTGAGGAATAATTTTTGTTGTTTTTGTTAGTACTTGGCGGGTAAAAATTCAATTTTCGCAAGTGTTTACGAACTTTTGGGACAACCTAATAAAAGAAAAAGACAAACAAAAGAAACAAAAAACTAAAAAAAAAATTTGAAATATAAAGAACAAATATTTCTATAAAATGACAAAACTCTAGTCAAAAGTAAATTGGTAATTTCTCAAAAAAGGAATTATTTTAAAAAACCAACAAAGAACCCGAAACGAATGAGGAAAAAGCCAGTAAGGAAGCAGTCGAGGAATTGAACAACACGAGTCAGTAAGTTGTACAACGTACGTTACCCAGTTTAAAGCAAAAGTGGTTTATTCTTTTATTCTTTTACTTGTTTCAGTCATTTGACTGCGGCCATGCTGGAGCACCGCCTTTAGTCGAGCAAATCGACCCCGGGACTTATTCTTTGTAAGCCCAGTACTTAATCTATCGGTCTCTTTTGCCGAACCGCTAAGTGACGGGGACGTAAACACACCAGCATCAACTTTAGTCGAGCAATGCTAGGGGGACAAACACAGACATACACACACACACACACATATATATATATATACATATATACGACAGGCTTCTTTCAGTTTCCGTCTACCAAATCCACTCACAAGGCATTGGTCAGCCCGGGGCTATAGCAGAAGACACTTGCCCAAGATGCCACGCAGTGGGACTGAACCCGGAACCATGTGGTTGGTTAGCAAGCTAATTACTACACAGCCACTCCTGCGCCTTTGATCACGTTTACAACCCCAAGAAACACCAGCTTCACGTGTTATTCTCTGTAGATCAGGCAGCAATGCATCCCATGTGGACGTGATAAGCCATGTCAATTGACTGACAATAATTCATATGTCATCACGTAGAAAATTGCATTGGTGTTTGACGTTTCTCTGCACAGTTCTTCTGCATAGTTTCCTATCTTTGCTACATCCAGATATGATGATCAGGAAGAAAGTGACGGAAAAGGGCCAGAGGAGTATGAGTAAACGGCTATGATATTGTTATTGTCACATTAGCAGATTCCCAAACATTTGAGAAATTTCTTTTGAATAATAATTTTAAAACACATTTTATACTTTTGAGCAGGTTAAAATCATTTAACGAAGATATTTAATTTGCCAATGATAATTTTCTAATTCAAATTGCATTATCAAATTTTAATATATGCTCATATATTTTCGAATATTTTTGTTAATTAATTACGCCAGTTAAATGCAATTATTATATTTTGCTAAAAATTAGAGATTTGCTCGTTATTTACAACTTTCATCATGTGCTTCATAATTTTCTTTGTATTGCAATAATTTAAGCGTAGCTTAGATCGGTTATGAATGGTGAAAATCGAGAAGGCGGCGAGCTGGCAGAAACGTTAGCATTTCGTCTGCCGTTACGTTCTGAGTTCAAATTCCGCTGAGGTCGACTTTGCCTTTTATCTTTTCGGGGTCGATAAATTAAGTACCAGTTACGCACTGGGGTCGATGTAATTGACTTAATCCCTTTGTCTGTCCTTGTTTGTCCCCTCTATGTTTAGCCCCTTGAGGGCAATAAAGAAATATATATATATGCTGAAAATTTACATATTATTTAGCATGGTAGAGAAACGATTGCTTAAAGGCAAAATTTATACTTTACATCCATTCAAATTTGATTACATTTTTGCCTCTTTATATTTGTGTACTTACCGATCTTGACGAAATTTATATAGATCGAAACCTTTAAGTTGTGTTTTAGAAATAAGCTTAATTATGCTATTTTCTCTTTAAAAAAAACAGCGTTACAACTTTTCCAGTTTGACCGGTTTTCGTCTACAGTACTAATTTTCACAAAATGTTCCCAGAATATATTTCTTTCTTTCATATATTTTAAATAAGCAAATAAGCATAGGCGCAGGAGTGGCTGTGTGGTAAGTAGCTTGCTAACCAGCCACATGGTTCCGTGTTCAGTCCCACTGCGTGGCATCTTGGGCAAGTGTCTTCTACTATAGCCCCGGGCCGACCAATGCCTTGTGAGTGGATTTGGTAGACGGAAACTGAAAGAAGCCCGTCGTATATATGTATATATATATGCGTGTGTGTGTTTGTGTGTCTGTGTTTGTCCCCCTAGCGTTGCTTGACAACCGATGCTGGTGTGTTTAAGTCCCCGTTACTTAGCGGTTCGGCAAAAGAGACCGATAGAATAAGTACTGGGCTTACAAAAGGAATAAGTCCCGGGGTCGAGTTGCTCGACTAAAGGCTGTGCTCCAGCATGGCCGCAGTCAAATGACTGAAACAAGTAAAAGTGTAAAAGAGTAAAGCGTAAGAGTAAGCATAGTTACATTTAAATATATATTTTATAAACGATAGAGATATATTCAAAGGAAGAATTTGCGTTTTAGTTTCATTGAAATTTGACCACATTTTGAAAAGTAAGATATTTTCTATTGCCGCACTTTTGTGGAAATATACAAATTTAGAAATGCATACGGCTAAGACGTTGCAGCTACTCCTCACTGCCTTACTTTTGAACACAGATATTTCATCATAATGCAATATCCCTGCATATCGTACATCTATTTTCACTCCTCCACTTCACTCTCTGTTTCGTATCTTATCTAAATTAACTATTGAATAACCATTTTCTCACACCGTCTCCGATGAAGGGATATAATAAATATCCAGGAAACAGCCGTAAGACCTTTTATTTATAAATGTTCTAAAATCTTCACAGCTTTGGCTTTTTTTTATCCCATTCCGAATTTTTTTTTAATATGTATACATGCTGATATATGACGTACGTTGGACTCCTTATTCGCATAATCCCCGAACCTGGGGCTTAACTATGGTTTACTCATAGCACCTACTTAGCATTACCTGACACCTTTGGTTCTTATTGTCACCATTGCCCCCCTCTCTCTCTCTCTTTCTCTCTCTCTCTCTCTCTATATATATATATATATATATATATATATATATTAAGGTATGTAGAAAAATACAACATGGACAAGAACATATAACTCTTAGAAGACGATATATATATATATACTAATACATCTGTTTGTTTGTACACCACCTGCCTTCGTCTTTTGTTTATTTTCGTAAACTACCCCTTTATATATATATATATAGGCGCAGGAGTGGCTGTGTGGTAAGTAGCTTGCTAACCAACCACATGGTTCTGGGTTCAGTCCCACTGCGTGACATCTTGGGCAAGTGTCTTCTGCTATAGCCCCGGGCCGACCAATGCCTTGTGAGTGGATTTGGTAGACGGAGACTGAAAGAAGCCTGTCGTATATATGTATGTATATATATATATGTATGTGTGTGTGTCTGTGTGTCTGTGTTTGTCCCTCTAGCATTGCTTGACAACCGATGCTGGTGTGTTTACGTCCCCGTCACTTAGCGGTTTGGCAAAAGACCGATAGAATAAGTACTGGGCTTACAAAGAATAAGTCCCGGGGACGAGTTGCTCGACTAAAGGCAGTGCTCCAGCATGGCCGCAGTCAAATGACTGAAACAAGTAAAAGAGAATAAAAGAGAATATATACAGAGAGAGAGAGAGAGAGAGAGAGAGAGAGAGAGAGAGAGGGGGAGAGACTGAAGGGGAGAGAGAGTTCGAGACTGGGGGAATGGGACAGAGCGAGTGAGGAATTGTATGCGTGCAATGTAACATTTTAAGACAATCTTTGGCTGGTTTACTTTCTTATTGCTTACTGCTCATTTACTTGCATTTTTCTTTCGTTTATAGTTTTGAATTTTAAAATCTTTGCCTAATTTATGAAATCTTTAATTAATTATCGAGCAATTAATTATGGATTAATAAAAATTTGCTTTCTCGAGCTCATTATTAGCTATTTACATAATTAAAATTGCTTTTTTTTTCATTCTTTCTACTATATATATTTTTTTGTGAAATAGTAAATGATTCGTATAAGAATGGAAATAATTAAGATATAAAACATGAAAACGAACAAAAATAAACATTTACAATTACGAAATAAAAAAAGCTCTAGTATTTACAGTTAACACAAGAACAAGTAGATTGTACATAAAGTTAACACGAAACAAAATAAAAGGAAAATATAGCTGTGTTGCAACAAAACAGATTAAAGTAAAAAGATTAAGTCCCGGATGTTTAGTTATTGTTTGAAATGAAAATATATCTGAAAAAGAGACCTAAGGTAAAAACATAAGAACATAATGCGTTTTTCTCTTCCTTTTTTCTCCATTTAGTGCTAAATAAAACAAAAGCAAATATTTATTTTGAATTATTTATTAAGTTACATCCCGAGGTTATAGAAAGAATTGATATTTCCAGTATGTTCTTCTTATAACTGTCACAATTGTGTACCAAAATAAGTGGCACCACAAATACTGTCGCACCTACAAAAAAATCAAATATTTTCGTAAGTATTGACAAAAATTTGGCGTACAGTTGATTCCATAGAGTGCCACTCAAAATAGCTTATAAAATAATTTAGGATATCAGTTCAATTCTGTAAGGCGTTGATATTCATTTCACTTTCACTTTCCCCCTGTTCATCAAACAAATCCTGGTTAGGGATTGTTTCTTTGCATATCGACTTTCCTTAAATAGAAACGACCAAATCCCTTCAGATTTCTTCAATGACCCTGATTTATGGAGGGTGAAGAGTGTTTCAGTCTTTAGAACTGCAATAGTTCTGCAATAGAACTGCAATAGAGTGACTTCAGAAGGATTAGACTGCTTATCGTAACAGGTCGTTAAATATGTAGTGATTGTCTGGGTCCTTCCTTTGTAATCGAATCTTCATAGAATCCACATTTTCAGAAATGAGCAAATCAAAGTTTGCACTTTTTGCCAAATGTAGACATTATTTTTCTATGGCAATCAAGTAAATATTGTAGGATATTTTTTTACATTCACCTATAAGATATTGTTAGTACATATAAAAGTACTTTAAATTCTTCTTACTTTGAAGTTCTCTATTTTCCAGAAGCTTGACTTCTGAATTTATTCCCATCCATCCGTACATTTTGTTATGATGTCCATGTCTAGAAAGTACCACTTCAATGCAAGCTAGAGAGTTAAGAATTAACATTTTCTTGCCACTCGCAAAGCAGAAATGAAATTTTCTTCCCTTATAGTGGTGAAACATATCCGTTGTACTCCTTATATAAAATGTGACCGCGTGTGTACCGTTGGCGATTTTTTTCCTCCGTCTTTCCTTCCCTAGAACTTTCCTTTTCCTATGTTTCTGACGAAGGGCTCCGCTCGAAACGTTAAAACCTCCTTCTTCCCTTCCTTCCTGAGCGTCCAATAATACTATATTTGTTCCACATCCTCGCGTTGTGTGTTTTCTCTTTGTGTTTTCGTGTTTGGATTAACTTTATATATATACACACAGATAGATAGATGGATAGATAGATAGATACAAATGTTCGATTTTTGTATTAGATATTTTGGAGGATATCGCATTAACCACACACGAAAATATACACGTATTCTTATCCAGTATAATCGTATGCTGAAAAGTGGCATGTTTTCTTCTATTGAATAAAGGTATTAGATAGTCGTAATCGCGTGTCGGATTCAGATTTATTGCACTTCGTTTGTTGTTGTGATACCGAGAAAGAAGAAGAATGAAAATATTTCTATTTTTCAATATGGGAAACTTATGTTCATCTAGATATTTGTTTGACAAGCGTTAAGAAATATACGTCAATGTATCCAAGTAAATTTATGATTTGTAAAAATATTGCTATCGCCGGAGGATAGTATGGTGGAAAATGAAAACATTTGAAGTGCTAAACACTTCACTGTTAGTAGTGTTTGATGGGAATGTACGGCTATACCCTACAAGTAACATCTTGTTTTCACAACACAGAAAATTGGTAGCTAAATTCTTCTATCTTTAGAAAAGGCAATCAGAAATGAATATTGTTAATCACATCTCGAAAGTAAATTGTGTCAGTTTATATTTCTCTTCTTTCTTTGATCTCTCTTTCAGTATCCGTCTTCTATATTTTTTCGAGATACATGATTATACACATACAGACATATATATATATGTATCGGTGCCCCAGCATGGCTACAGCTTGTGAGCTGAAACTAAAAATATATATATATATATAAATAGATAGATATATAAATAGATAGATATACATATATACATATACATACATACATAGATATATATATGAATATATATATATATATATACTTTATTTAAAAGCAGCAGAAATTCAACAAACGTGAAACTCCGAGTAACGAACGTGAATGTGAAACTCCGAATAACAGGTTTTGTTGAATTTCTGCTGCTTTTAAATAAAGCATATTACTCTACCCCTGGTATTTGAGTACTCTTCTTTCCACCTTGTTTCTCATTTATGTGTTTACTCCGGTATATATATATATATATATATATATATATATATATATATATATTATATATATATACATAGATAGATAGATATACATACATACATACATACATACATACATACATACATACATACATATATATATATATATATATATATATATATATATATATGTGTGTGTGTAAGAAAAAAGCAACAAGAATGGATCAAATTTCGGTACAATTGTTTCGTACGAAGACAGCTTTATTAAGGCTACAAATATTTGTAGCCTTAATAAAGCTGTCTTCGTACGAAACAATTGTACCGAAATATTGATCCATTCTTGTTGCTTTTTTCTTATTTATAATCACCCCGCATTATCTTATGGTTAACACCATATAGATTTCTGGTGCATCTAAGTTAAGTACCGCATTCATGTGAATTCAACAGAACTCACTTGAATCTTAATTGCTTTTACTGTATATATATATATATATATATATATATATATATTATATATATATATATGAATATATAAATAAGCATAGAACGTCACTACCCACTGCGAATATGAAAGAGAAAGTTCATTGTTTGCCACAGAAATAATTTATTTATTGCAAAAGAGATAGGATGAGGCACCTGTTTGCGTTTAGCGGATCCTTGTCTTCCTACTATTTATAACCGATTCCGAGGAAACACAAGCTCAATACACGCAGAGAATCACACACACACACACACGTACTGCTTGGGTATATATTCTGTGTACATGTATGTTTTTAGGCGCCCGTGTTTGCGCACCTTTGTATCTGTGTTTAACATACACATACAAAATGAAGAACAACGAGTGTTAATCAAGTTTTACTTTCGAGAACAATCGGGATTCCCCATAGCACTTATTGAAGCTTTTACTCACGTTATCGTTTTCTGTCTTTTTTTTTTCACTTATCTTTTTGCATTGCAACTTTTATCATCTTGCATGGATTTATCGAACTGTAACGTTTAACCTTTTCAAATGCACAAATGCTGCTGGCGTTATATAGCGACATATGCAGTAGAAGATTCAATCATATATGTATACACATGTTGGGGTCTGTATGTATATGTAGATGTATATATAAATATATATATATATACTTACACGCGCGCACATACACATATGCAATATGTAATATGTATATACACACACCCATATATATGTATATATCTATATATATACATTATATATATATATATATATATATTATATATATCATATATGCACATATATAAATATACGCTATATTGATTGTTTGAGATTTTTTGTTGGTGCCAATGTCTGTGTATCTACGAGTAAACACAGTGCGTGTATGTATTTATGTACGTATGTATATATATATATATATATATATATATATATATATACATGTAAGCGTATGTATATTTGTTTATGCATAAATGTATGTGTGTGTGTGCGTGTGTGTGCGTCTTTACAAGATTGTATGTGTGCATTCATATTACAACTTTGACATTAAACACTCTTGTCAATATGCGAATACACTGCATTTCAATGCCGCTCTTAACACCCTCTTATGGTGTCTTATGTATTGAATAATTGCGACACTAAGTCTTATTGCAATCTAACCATAGATAGAAGCGTCAGTAAATAATGATATCTCTCGTATATAACAATTTTCATCCCTAAACCTGTATTCAATGGGTTAACGCTTCTGTTACTTAGACCGTTCAAGTGACAAAGCAACGACTCTTCTTTTATATAAATCTGATAACTACATGTCCTGTAGCATATCATTTAATCCCTATAAAGTAATTATATAAAGCATTCCTCTGATATAGCTGATAATATCTGCGACTACCACTGCGTATAAACATTATGAAGCTCTAACGGGAATACATTGGCTGCACAAATAATGGCTCTATAGTATATGCCTGTTACGAAGAGTATTCAGTTGCTAAAAGAAGACAAGTAAATTGCAAAGCATAGAAATAAATGTTATATTTTGGAGAAAGCATGTATGTTTGTCTCTTCAGGTGTTAGTGACCGGTTCATCATAACATTATTATTACATGATGATATGGGATCTTATATCTTATAAGCATCCGACACATGAAGAACACAAAGCGAGTTCGAATTCATTTCTTTAGCATTGCCAGCATTAACTATTTATGATCAGTATTGCAATGACTTCCTGCTAAACTCGCTCAGTTATGCAAGAAGTAGTCGTATAAGCTTCGGAAATATTGCAGTGTAACATGTATTATCTATCTTTTTCCCGACAGAAATATTTGAAAGCTAAGTAATGCGGCAAGGTGGCAGAATCATTAGCACGTCGTGCAAAATGCTCAGAGGTGTTTCGCCTGTATTTACGTTCGGAGTTCAAATTCCACCGAGATCGACCTCACCTTTCATCTCGCCTTTTATGTTTTAAGGGTCGATGTAATTAGTACCACTTGAGCACTGGGTCGATATAACCGACTTCCTCTGTCTCCCTGTAACTACCGGCCTTGTGCTAAAATTTGAAACCAATATTTCAAATCCAAGTGTCTTCTGCAACGAGAAAGTGAAATATTTCAAAATCTAGCTTAATTTACATTAATCTACATACTCTTGAAGTGCCAGTCTACATCTGGCACTGTTGCAATTGTTATCATTCTCAAATATTTATTTATCGATAAGAATCTATGCCTTTAAATAATTTGGCTGGTCGCAATTTTCTGCCTCAAATTTCTGCCTATAAAATGTTTGACCACAGAATATATCAACTGGAGCTTTCTAAATTTATAAGAATCAAATATGATCCAAATACTTGCTATACAAACCCATACAGAAAAGAGGCACATATCCATCTATCTATCAATCTATCTGACTGTCTGTCTGTCTATCTGTCTGTCTGTGTGTCTGTATGTATGTATGTACGTATGTCTATACATAGATATACACATTATCACACACACATATACGTTTGCGTATATAATATAATATATATATAATATTAATTCGAGACAAAACCACTATTTTGCAAAACAAACAAGGAAAGACTTAATCAATACATAAACATTTTTAATATAAGAAATAAACCGCCACTACAATCGTTTCATGTCTTCAATGACATTCGTCAGGTGGAATTTCGATCTCCTAATCTGTTTTAAATTAAACAGATTAGGAGATCGAAATTCCACCTGACGAATGTCATTGAAGACATGAAACGATTGTAGTGGCGGTTTATTTCTTTATATTAAAAATGTTTATGTATTGATTAAGTCTTTCCTTGTTTGTTTTGCAAAATAGTGGTTTTGTCTCGAATTAATATTATATAATATTTTACTATAAAATTGGATTTAATCCTAAATCTGATTTTTCCCTGTAAATTTGGATTTATTCCCTAATATTTATTATTATATATATATATATATATATATATATATGTAGTTTGTGTTGTTTGTCTTGTACTCTGTTTTTTCGTTGTTAAAAAAAGTCCGTTTCCTTGTTTTGTTTTATGTTTTCGTTTCTCGTTGTGTTCTACGTTTATTTGTGGTGTCCTGTACTCATATATGCATGTATATATACATATAGATGTAGGTATGTACATATATGTATGTATGTATGCATATGTTTTATTTATTAAATTGTTATTATATATATATATATATATATTAATCAATATAGGGTGGCAAAAAATTTTGTAGAATTTTTTTGCCACCAGCGGCCTAGTGGGAAAAAATTAAATTGTCATAGACCATTTATAAGTTCAACATCACAATCAAGGAACGGCCATAATAGGCCATTCACCCACTAGAAATAACAGCCAAAGCTTCAACCGCAATTTAATCAGGTTAGTTTACCATTAAACAATAGATGAAACGGTGCATCGTATAAGAAACTACAGGGTAAATGTTTTTTAATTTTTCTCTCCTGGTTTGCGGAATTAATGTTTATTTGCGTTGAAGCTTTGCTGTTTATTTCTAGTGGGTGAATGGCCTATTATGGCCGTTCCTTGATTGTGATGTTGAACTTATAAATGGTCTATGACTATTTAATTTTTTCCCACTAGGCCGCTGGTGGCAAAAAAATTCTACAAAATTTTTTGCCACCCTATATTGATTAATTATGAATTTTCTGGTTATTCCGTAATGGAATCGGCGGCTTATATTTATTTGCTGCCGATAAATTTGGCGCGAGTGCGATGATTTGAAAATTTTAGGTCAGATATTGCCGAGGCAGGGATGGAAGTGCCTCGTGATAATATCTGTTCCGATCTGGCTGCTTCTTACTGACGAATCTATCGGCCTATGGAAGATTGGCTTGATTTAATTTAATCAGGTTAGTTTACCATTAAACAATAGATGAAACGGTGCATCGTATAAGAAACTACAGGGTAAATGTTTTTTAATTTTCTCCTGGTTTGCGGAATTAATGTTATTTTGCGGTTGAAGCTTTGGCAGTTATTTCTAGTGGGTGAATGGCCTATTATGGCCGTTCCTTGATTGTGATGATATATATATATATGATATATATATATATATATATAGGATATATATATAATATATATATAATATCAGGTCCCTTATTTGTCGATTTTACCTTTTTTAAAATTGAATGAAATTTAATTTAAACTAATTAAATATTATTTTACAGAATAATGGAATTAAATTTTGCTCAAAACACTAACAAGAAAGTATCCAAAGAGCATTTCAGGTACATAATGCTTTATGAGTACTAAAAAGGAAACTTTTCAGCCGATGCGACTCGAAACAAACATTCAGTTTATGGGAAAGAATGCTTGAGTGAAAGAGCTTGCAGAAGATGGTTTGTAAAATTCAGAAGTGGAGATTTCAGATTTGAAGATAACGATCGAACAGGACATGCAGTTGAGTTTGATGATAAACTCCTTAAGGCATTATTTGAAGAAAATCTTGCATTAACAGTTGAAGAATTGGCAATAAAGCTTAGATCAAATCATACGACTGTTCATCGTCATCTTCAACAACTTGGAAAGGTTCCCAAACTTGGAAAATGGGTGCCTCATGAATTGTCCGAAAGCAACCTCAAGTCCCGTGTTGACATCTGCTCTTCTCTCCATTCTCGCGAAATCTTTTCACCCTTTTAAGATAGACTCGTGACTGGTCACGAAAAATGAATCTTCTAGTGAAAAGTTAAACGTAGTATACAGTGGGTTGGTAAAAGGGAAAAAGCTCAACCACAACCGAGACGGGAACTTCATGAGAAAAAGGCTCGTCTCTCTAACTGGTGGGATTGCAAAGGAAAAATTCACTTTGACTAAGGCAACAATCAATGCTCAAGTCTACTGTCAGCAATTAGAGCGTTTGAAGAAAAAAGACCCGCTTCAGTGAATCGAAAAGGAGTGATGTTTCACCAGGACAATGTGCGACCCCACACTGAGAAGATCACATCACAAAAGATCGAAGAGCTTGTTTGGGGAAACATTCCTCAACCATATGCAAGTAGTATGTATGTACGGGCGTACATCTGTATATATGTACGTGTATGTGTGCCTGTGTGTGTGAGTCTGTCTCAAGATTTGGAAATAGGAAATCCATCCTTTACATGTCTATATAACATGTAAATGTTTTTTCCTTTAGCAAATGAAACACCTGTAATGGAGAATAAAAACAGCAAAAATATTCCGTTTTCCTGCTTTGTTATTCAAGATCTCTGCAAATAATATTTTTCCAATTCTCAATTTTAATGGGAGTCGTGATTTGCATTCAACTCCAAATATGGCACATATTGACTATGATAATGGAATAAGCAGATATACTTCAAGAGGAAACAGCTGGGATTTATCCTAACTACCTATATGTATATATATATATATATATATATATATATACTTGTCCCGTGGCGTTTTTTTATGCCGGCGAAGGACTGTGGCTGCGCAGTAGATTTTGAAAAAGGTAGGACGTATAAACACTGGACAAGTAGTTTTGATCGTCCCGTGTGAATACGTTTAACCCTAGGTAATCCTGCTGAAGAAGATAGCACCTAGCGAGTTCTTTGACTCGCTAAACTAAAATCAGAACCAATTTGTCCAGGAAACTAGATGGTAAAATGTTTTTCATTTTTCAATTCATTGCTGTCGAATTTTATCCCTAATTTTTGTGGTAATAGAACCTAGCTGTTCTTTCTAGCATGTTGAATTCCTATAAGTGAACTCCTTATGTGTTAAATATACACTATATTATATATATTATATATATATATATAATATATATATATATATAGATATATATATATATATATTGTTGTATTTCGGGACAGTCACTTTTCTTTTTCTCAATAAACACACCCATTATATATTGGCAATAGCAGCAGCATGACCATGATAGCAATACCGTGGGCGAACACACGTACACAGTGACATACAGGAACTGTACCATAAATTTTTTTCGGAACTTAGGATAACAGCAGCGTTATGGGGTAAGACGATGGGGCTGAGAAGATAGCCACACTGCTCCTAAAATCTAAGACACACACGCGCATCTACACACATATACTCACACGCGTGCACACATAACAATACACGTCTTAGAAGAAGAGAATGGAGTAAGTGGAGCAAGAACACATACGAAAACGAAAAGTGTAGCTGAAGAGGTCACAAATGTGTGACGAAAGATTTCCGCCCAATGAACAGGAGTTAAAATAATAAAATAAGAACAGTAATAAACGAGTGAAGAAAAAATATATATAATACTTGTGTTTATTTTTGAAAAAAAAAATGGCCACCCTGAAATACAACAATATCTGTTTCAACACACGATCTCACATCTTAGGAATCTTGCAAAACGAAGTGACAAACGCATGTATATATATATATATATATATATATATATATATATATATATATATATATATATATATATATATATTCTTCAATATTTTAGATTGGGTGAGTTGCACGAAGAGAAAACATTATGTTTAAGTGGTCATGTTTCGTCTTTTGGGGAATTTTTCAAAGAATCCTCAATCGATGAATAGCCCCATCTACCTCAAGTAAAATATCTAATCTAATCTTACGTGTAAGAATTCAAAGACTTCTTTCACATGTGGCCGAATTAATTTATGATGGTGACCATAATTCATTACATACCATTTATAAATATTTTGTGTTATGTTTTCTCCAGAAGATATAGCGAAGTCGATTTGAAATCCTGAGAATATAAATATCTCAGTTTGATAATAATAAAAGAATTTGAAATTATAGGTGATGTAATTTCTTTCAATTGTTGTTAATAACCATTGATTTCAGGATAAATTATGTCCCCTGAGCTTAATAGATTTATGATGTAGACGGATATATTCAGAAGTAATTATTGTTGTATATTGTCACAGTTGGAAATCATGCGATAGTATATATCTTGATTTAAGAAAACGGGAGGGATTTGGAGCTATGTCTAATATATTGAGTTGTAAGAAATTACTAACATTGTAATTCCCAAAGATAATTGAGGTAAAACGATATCTCACATTTGCAATGTATAAAGTGAAGCCTATACCGTTCTGATACGCTAAGAAAGAAAATGTAAATATCTAAGTTGTACAAGATTAACTGCCTTACAAATACTAAGTATTCCAGTATATTTATCTCTACATCCTCCACACACACAAGCACACCCCCACACAAATACATACATACATACATACTACATACATACATACACACACACACATATATATATATATATATATATATATATGTGTGTGTGTGTGCGTGTGTGTGTGTGTGTGTATACATACATATATCTATATATATATATATATATATTATATATATATATATATATATATATAGATATACCAATATATATATTTATATATATATATATAAGATATTAAGAAATGGAGTGTTATTCATATCTTTACACTTCCGACATATGTTTCGAAGAAAACATTGATATTATTCTGGAAGGAGTAAAAATGATGTAATACAATGCAATCATCTAATCAGTGGAAAAAAGTGAAACACAATACATCAATAAAACATTTTAACCGAATGTGATTACTGCATATATGATTAAGGGGAACGCTAGCAAGTTATTTAAAAAAAAAACGTTAATAGATTTAAATACAAAGGCAATTTAGAGAAAGAGAAGGAGGAGAAATAAAGAAATTAACAGAAAATTAAGCGTGAAGAAAATGAATGGGAATAAAGTTTAAAATCGTGGAAATATATATATGCAGTGGAAATGAAATGTAAGAAGACAGTCAAAGGTCGAATTTTATAGATTGGTAGAAATATCTTATAGGAACTAAAGGTGTTTTACCAATGTTTGCAACGATTAACGCGTTCGTTAAACGTGTTTCCAAGAGAATTCTCCGAGAACAGCATGAGGTATTGTTCTTCGTTACAGAGCAGACAAAAAGATTTACCTTTATCATATGTAATTGATCTAGATATGATATTCCATTCCAAATCAAATTGATTATTATGTTCCTTTAGAGACCAAATTAATGTACTACGCCCAGTACTGTTGCGTTTATTAATACATCTAAATGTAGAGTAATGGTTAGATATTCTTTTCGACAAGAGAGATGAAGAACTATCTATGTAAAAAAAAAGTAATCAGAACTGGAAGTAACTTTACACTGATAACCAGAGTTTCTAGTCTTAGAATTATTGCTAAGGAAACGAATGCGATTCGAATTTATATCAGAAATACAAATATTGTTGTTATTATCGTTAAAAGAATTGTTAGTGTTAATAATATCAATGTTATTAGTTTTATAAGTGGATTTGTAGTTAACAACTTATTGTTAAAGAGAAGAGATTATTTGCGAAAGATTTTCAGTGTTTGAAAACCCCATTCTAATTCGATGTGAATTGGTAATAGAATGGTGTCTTGAATTTTTTGAGAAATTCTTATCTATAGTTTCATGAAACTAGTAAGGGAGGCTGGACTTGATCTGTTTAGCATATGGAATTATCAACCAAACAATTTTACTTGGACATAGCTTGGTATTAGGGTAAATATCTTAAAATTCCTAGATTTACTTTTATTACGTATAAAGGGACTTAAAGAACGGTTATCTTCCTTACGCTACAAAGTTACATTTTTCGATTTAATATTGTTATTCGAACTAAAATTTATATTGTTATTACCGTTATGACGTGTTTTATGTCCTAATTAATAGAGATAGAATTAATGTCAATAGGGTAGCATGTTCTGATTAATAGAGGTAGAATTAATTAATACAGGTAGAATTAATAGGTAATTTTATTTTCCACAACACAAAGTGCATCGTGATTAAGGGTGGTTAGTAAACGGACTAGTTCAAAATATGCGTATGAATAAGACATCATTTTTTTCTACCTACTTCACAAAAATTGTTTTGAGGGAACTTAAAGCTTCAGATGAATATCTCGCTTCACTGGCTGCCTCATAATCGTTATATATTCTGATGACCCGAACCTAATGACCATGTTCTGTCAGAGATTGTTAGTGTACATCTGGCAGACGAAACAAGTAAAAAAATTGGTCATGAAAATAAATAGGCATTGTTACACAGCATTGAATTGATCGCACTGTTGATTCCAAACTAGAACTCTTTACTGAATTTAATTTTTGCTGGTATAATACAGAATCGGACAGGGAGATTTCTTAAACATTTCAAAGAAGGGAAACGATACCTGAACAACAGAGATAAAGATAATGCACGGCCCAATATGTTATGATATTCGCACACAATTAATATGTAAATTGCTGCGATTATATAGCTTACTAGGGCAATATTATTTTGATTCTGGGGTATAAAAGTTATTTTCATTAATTATAATTATTTTAGATAATGTGATGCAAAAGAAAAAAAGGAAACTGAAATGATTTGGGTAATAAGAAAGCAACACCAATCAATTTTAGTGCTGGCATTCTGCGAATTCATAAAAATTCAAGAGCTTAGCAATTACTGGAAAGGTAAGCATTCGTAATAGAGGAGAAGAGACCCGCAATGAAAAGAAATTACAATAACCCTCGCGTGCGCACACGCACACATTCGCACAGATATACATACATAAATACATACGTGCATATATGTGTGCGTATCTTTTGTGAATATGCAAGCATTTGTACACACGCACATAGAAACAGACAGAGAGAAGAACACATTGGGAATCATCTTTTTAAGAAGAATATTTGTATTTATTTCAGACGAACCCCATCTTAGATGTATCAAAAGAGTTTGATCCTGTGGTGCCTGGGGAGAGTGATTTTCTGTTTTTGCCTTATTATGTAACACACTCACCGGTAAAATTTCCACTTTTTTCTTATTTTTATTGTCTTAAAATTTTCGTTGCGCCTTGCAACCTTTTCAATAGTTTTGACTCTTGAAAACTATTGAAAAGGTTGCAAGACGAAACGAAAATTTTAGGAAGATAAAAATAAGAAAAAAGTGGAAATTTTACCGGTGAGTGTGTTAGATTGTAAGGCACAAAAAGAAAATGACTCTCCCCAGGCACCACAGAATATGCTTCAACACACAAACTCATATAAAGAATCTTGCAAACCAAATCCAGAAACGAAATAGTTTGATCGTCATTCTTAGAAATGATAATCTGAAAACTAAATTGTAAAGACAGATATGTTTTATTATTCAGCCAAATAAAAGGAGAAGTCACCTTCGTGCTGCGTCAAGCCCCTTGAAACGAAAGGTATGTTCCAGCGATACAGGTTCAGTGTTTCAGTAACATTCATTTATTAAGCTGACCCCTGTTAGGGAAGTACAGACCGCATGTGTATTATAACCCAAATCTTAATCTTCTGGTGTGTGAAAGCAAATTTATGCGAGTCTGATTTGTTAGGGCATGATGAAAATTAACCGGTGATTTCATTAAACTATATAATAATGTTTATTATGAAAAGCAATTTACAAAACAACCCTGATAAAATGTGATAGGAAGTGAAACAAACAAATATGAAGGCTTACTGTCAGCTGGTGATGAAGATGTTTCCTATTATTTTTACCTTCCGAAGCTGATGTATTTATCGATATAACACTGATATTTTCTTCCAGAATTTCGTCTTTATCTGTGCGAAAATTTTGAAAAATCGATACGACTTCGCAACATAAATATTTTTGACAGTCAATTACCCTGTTATTTTGCCTCTGCCATATGATAATGCCAATTGACCAGAGGGGATTACGTGTTTTTCTACGACTAGATGTTAACACTGATTTTCGCTGTTTGTTTCTCTTTTCCTGATCAATAGATAACGTTCTTACAATCAAGAAAGAAAATAAGTTTCTGAAGTAATAAAGAAAATAATAAAGAAAAATAACCTACTAATATTCGTCAATACATTTCTAACGTTTAGGGAATGGAGCTGTCGTAAAGAAAAAAAGAGAGAACAGCAAAGATTATTTACGTGTAGTTGTTTAGTACTTGAATATTTTCCTATCAAGTTGACCTTCATATTATATTATTCCGTGACTTATAAAACAGTACCAGTATTTAGATTACTTTCACCCGTTATACTGGCTCGTCTATTATATATTGTATCTGGAAAAAGGTAAATTTGTCTTCAGAATGATTTCAGCTTAGAGTGCAAAGGACCACATGAAATAGTGCAAAATATTCAATCTGCCTCTGTAACGATTGTCGATTTATCGCCTAGTTTATTTCATTTTCATGTATATTTATTTATTTATTTTATTATGCCTCTTTGTAAGTGAACAGCCGAATTATGTGTTACATTCTTTTAACTGACTGCTCACGGCAGTCCTTATAGAGGCAGATTGAATATTTTGCATTGGTCATCTCGCTTCGGCCTGTCACTTGGTATTAATCACGAAGACTCCTCGTATTGTACAAGAGTTTATCAATATAATCCGTTCACGTCAGATACCTCTTTATTGTAACCTCATTTGCCATTCCATGGCAATGGAAAAATGGTGACATGTACAAACCCTACCAGTTGAAATTACTCAGTAGGTTAGAACTTTCGTCTTTGTTTATACTTTAAACCATGCAGATCAGCAGCGGAATTGAACAGCCGACTGAGAGGTCATGAACGGCAAGTAAAATATCTGTTTAACAACGGGAAAGCCAAAGAAACAACATTCGTCTATGAAGCTGGATCGATCAAGATGTATGGACGTATGTATGTAGATATAGAACTTTACAGATGTCGTGATACAATGGCGGAGTCGTGGGTACTAAACAAACCATAAAACCGGGTTACGAACGAAGCCAGGGAATTTTGTTCTCTAGCAACTGTTATATCAGGCATCGCTTTCTCACTCTCAACTTTACAGAAATCCTGTGACTCCGTGAGCAGTCGATTGAAAGGATGTAACAAACAATGCTACTCTTCACTTACAAAGAGGCCGAATAAAATAATAACGTGAAGCTACTGGTTTAACATTAGTGTATCGTGGCTCAGTGGTTAGAGCGTCGAGCTTACGATCGTGAGGTTGTGAGCTCGAATCCCGGACCGGGCTGCGTGTTGTGTTCTTGAGCAAGACACCTTTATTTCACGTTGCTCCAGTTCACTCAGCTGTAGAAATGAGTTGCGACGTCACTGGTGCCAAGCTGTATCGGCCGTTGCCTTTCCCTTGGATAACACTGGTGGCGTGGAGAGGAGGCTGGTATGCATGGGCGACTGCTGGTCTTCCATAAAACAACCTTGCCCAGACTTGTGCCTCAGAGGGTAACTCTCTAGGTGCAAACCCATGGTCAGTGTCTGACCGAAGGGGGTCACCACCATCCGTCTTGAAGTATGCTGTGACAGCAGCTAAGGAACCCTCACACCAACTGGTTTTATGGCGTTCATCGTCTAGAAAACTATGGAAGTGAAAGTGTTTTCCAATTTAGCAAATGCTTCTGACATGCTGACAGCTACAACGAAGGAACCACTGCCTGTGTTCGAATGCTGCATAAACAAATTATGAGATGCAAAAGTACCACACAGTAAAACACACTACACATATTCTTCTACAATACGAGAGCCACTTTTAAATGCTTGAAACTGTTTAGCTAGCAACAAGCTAAAAGGTCAGAAAAAAAAGCAATGCATGTTTTGAATGAGATATCCTTCTATCATCTGTATTGATATACACGCGTAAACACACAGCAATATGCAGATTCACTTTGCACATTACTGACTCCAGAATTTACCCACTGTTTTATAGACTTTGATTACAACAATCATTCCTTCCTCCAAGTGGTATTGGAATTTTGTCTGCGACGATCAGATCAACTGGAAGCTCTACTGGCCTATATGGTTATCGCTAACAGCTCTCTGGTTATGACACGTACAAGAAGACCCGTAGACTAATGAATGACACATAGGTATATAAACATCAATATAATCAGTATATCAACTCAATCTTACAGTTAGTATTACAGATGAATGATATCAGGAATTTTTAATTCCAATGGTGAGGCAGCGAGGTGACAAAATCAGTAGATCGTCGAAAACTGCGCCGTCAATTTTGCCTTTCATCTATCTAAGGTGGATGAAATAAAATATACTAGCGTTGATGAAAATGACTAGCACCCTCCACACAAAATTGTTAAGATTTTTTTCTAAAATTAGAAGCCATTATTATTCGCAATAACTCATGGCGAACAACACCGTTGGATTGGCCACAATCAAAAGAAATGAAGTTTATTACTCCGAACAACCTCGTCAATGTTACTTATCGATCCTTTATTTTTTTGAACGTTCGTTGTATTCAAGGAAATTGTTTGCTCTCACATTCTTATTCAAATTATAGTGAGGTTTATAATATTTAAATTCATTTGAATTCTTCTGACGCAAGCTATGTTATAAATAGACAATTTATATAAAATATAATTAATAGAACATTTTGAATACTGAAGGCAAGTTGATGTGTGTGTTATAGTTCTTGCCCTCTTCAGGAGTGTAGATATTATGACTACAGGCATAAACTGAACTGACCACATTTCTATTGTTGGATGGCTTCCTCTACAGATATTTAGGAATATCTCTGGTAAGCATGGGAATTTCATTTAGTGTTCAGGAAAGGTAATTACATGTTCTTTATGCTCTGAGCGTATGAATAAGCTTCAGCAAGATATCTTTATGTAATTTCTAAACTTTTATTAATTTTGAGCACAGGTACACGCATACACACACACACACACACACACACACAAATATATATATATATATATAAAGATATATAATATATATACAGGGTGTCCCAAAAATGTATACACACTTTAAATAATTGTAAAGTAGGTGTTTATTAAAATTCATTTCATTTTCAAATTTTAATACAATCTACAGATATTCTTTTATTGTTTTGTCAACGCCTGTTTTCAAACTGACATCCGTTCTGGTCAAGGCACTGCTTACAACACGAAGCAATGGAATCGCAAACATCACGAAAGAATTCGTTTGGTAATTGTCTGCATTCTCATTCAATGGCTGCTCTCAAATCAGCGACTGTTGCATGTTTCATTGCGTAGACTTTGTATTTTAGGTATCCCCATAAAAATGTCTAGCGGTGTGAGGTCTGGTGAACGCAGAAGGTATTCAACGAAACCCCTTCGTCCAATCCAGCTGTTTGACAAGATCTCATCAAGGAAGTATCTAACATTGCGATGGAAGGGTGGCAGTTACCCATCTTGCTGAAAACAAAACTCCTCATCTTTAAAGTCTTCTCTAATGTTTGGCATAACAGACTGTTGCAGCAAGTTCAACTAAATGGGACCAGTCACAGCAGCGTCAAAAAGGAATGGTCCAATTAATACTCTTAATGATAAGCTACACCACACTGTAACTCCTGACAAATTAACAGAGTGTTCCACCATAACATGCGGTTTCTCAGGTCCCAGTAGGTGCACATGTGGTAGTTAATTGAACCATTTAATTTGAATGTGGTATCATCGCTCCACACAGACTGTTGGAAAGTGTGCATCTTCTACACATCGTGCCAAGTACCACTCGCAATACTGCACTCTTCGGTCTGGACCATCGTCATTAGTAGCATGGACTAATCTTGGAATGTAACTTTTCCTTTGGCAACTCTTCAAAATGCATTGGACAGACGATTTTGAAATACCTCCCTCACGACTCGCCTGCCACACAGAATATTCTTGGACTTTGGTGATACGTTTCCAGCACACCTTCTTGCTTCGTGGGGGTTGTCGATGCTCGTGGTCTTCCGGAACGGTTCTTGTGGACATTCTGAACAGTTCCATCGGCTTCATACTTACCTCTAATACGAGTGATGGTAAGTCACTTTGGTGGAACTGATTGAAACTCGCTCGTACACTGTGTTTGCACTTCAACTGCATTTTCTCACTTCCAGTATCATTTTAGAATGGCTTTCCTTTGTTCAAAGATTAGTCTGACTGCCATCGTTACTTCCAATGGGTTTCATCTGGAAAAAAAAAGAAAAAGCATCAATTGAATTATCAGCTGCTAAAGTGTGTATACATTGGGGGGGGGGACACACACGCTGAATGTATATATGTATATATATATGCGTGCGTTAATTGTGCGTCTGTATACATCTTTATTACTACTAGTGTATGATTATAACTGAGCAAATACAGGAAGAGATATATTGATTATAATGAATATCGAAGTGCAAATATGTGTAGGATCTCATTATTATGTACTTCGTAGATGCTAAATGTCGTAAAATAATGAAAATTTTGTTTCGGGAACACTTTGCTGTAATATAGAAAAAAAATGAAAAAAAAAAGCGACTGTAATTCATTCTTAATATGTGTTGGGTTATCATATATCAACTATGAAGGCGTCGAGCTGCCAGACTCGTTGGTGCGCCTCGCAAAGTGCTTAGCGGCAGTTCTTCTGGCTTAACATTCTGAGCTCAATTTCACCGAAGTCGGCTTTTCCTTTCATCTTTTGGGATCGATAAAATAATTATCAGAAGCGCACTTAAGTCGATGTAAATGACCAGCTCCCTTACTGCAAATAGCAGACTTTTTGCTTCTATTAGAAAAGATGATGTATCAGCTGAGAGCCTTGTTTCTAAACTGGAATTTGAACCAACCAAGCACTAGAAAATATTTGTTATATGAAATCTGTTGGTTCAAACAAAACATACAGATTTTTAAAATATATATTCTGTAAATATATAGGCGCAGGAGTGGCTGTGTGGTAAGTAGCTTGCTAACCAACCACAAGGTTCCGGGTTCAGTCCCACTGCGTGGCATCTTGGGCAAGTGTCTTCTGCTATAGCCCGGGCCGACCAATGCCTTGTGAGTGGATTTGGTAGACGGAAACTGAAAGAAGCCTGTCGTATATATGTATATATATTATATATATATATAATATATATATGTGTGTGTGTTTGTGTATCTGTGTTTGTCCCCCTAGCATTGCTTGACAACCGATGCTGGTGTGTTTACGTCCCCGTCACTTAGCGGTTCGGCAAAAGAGACCGATAGAATAAGTACTGGGCTTACAAAGAATAAGTCCTGGGGTCGAGTTGCTCGACTAAAGGCGGTGCTCCAGCATGGCCGCAGTCAAATGACTGAAACAAGTAAAAGAGTAAAAGAGTAAAGAGAGTAATATAAGAAATCTAAGTTAACTTGAATTGGTTTTCATATCTATGTAATACTTATGGAGTTCTTTCGGAACCACAAGCGTTAAGTAATACCCAATTCATTCATCGATCCATTCGATCCCTCAAGGAAGCAGTTAAGCGGAAGAAGGCTAAATAAATTGGACGTTGCTCTGCTCACCACTTTAAAACTGATTATCAGACATATTGGCGACGTCCTATATCAATTGTTTCTAGTTAAAATCGCCCTACCACTAACTATAATTGACGCAATCAACAATGTTTTAACCCTAAAGTTGCTGACAGATATCTTATCTGCACTAGCGAGTTGCCTAATGGCATATTTTGTTATTTACTCAAACGAGTAGACAAATACGAGCCGTTTGGATTATATTTTCCGACATTTGGCACTCGAATCTATAAACATAGGAGGAGGAGAAAATCTAAATGCCTATCAATGTACTGAATATAGATTGATCTACGTGCACGTTATATATATATATATATATATATATATGTATGTATGTATGCATGTATGTATGTATATATATATATATATGCATGATATATATATGCTTGTGTATATACACAGACACAGATATACATATTTATATTATGCGTGTGTCTCTCTCTCTTTCTCTATCTATAAACATGTATATTGCTTATATGTACTTGTGTACTCTTACACTATAAGTCCGAAGCATTAGGGTGAATGTTAATTTTATTAGCTTCACATATCAGATGTTAACATACACAGTATCTCGGAAAGTA
The DNA here is from genome assembly GCF_006345805.1 of Octopus sinensis. NCBI lineage: Eukaryota > Metazoa > Mollusca > Cephalopoda > Octopoda > Octopodidae > Octopus > Octopus sinensis. The sequence continues at coordinate 33,764,576 of NC_043017.1, read as the reverse complement.
GGGGCTTATCAGGCATTTTACTGTTAGTTCCATTCCCCTCTCTCTCTCTCTCTCTCTGTATATATATATATATATATATATATATAGTTAATCCAAACAAGAAAGCACAAAAGAAAACACAACAACGTGAGGACGTGGAACAAATATAGTATTATTGGACG